>NC_089597.1:130571178-130871178 GCF_019320115.1 Miscanthus floridulus
TCGAAGTATGAGGAGATAGTTGCCAAGTTGATGGTTATACAACAAGCAATATTTGACAAACTAGTCAAGCATCGGCACTTAAAGGCTTTATATATGAAAGGTTTTGTTGATGGGAAGCCGATGAACAAGATGTTGGTGGACGAAGGTGCTTCTGTCAATCTCATGCCTTACACCACTTTTCGTAAGCTTGGCAAAGGACCAGAAGATCTGATGGAGCCTGACATGATGCTTAAAGACCCGGGGGGCAATAAACATCGAACTAATAATCAGAAGCAAGACTCTGCTCACCACATTCTTCATCATCGATGGAAAGGGGTCATACAGTTTGCTCCTCGGTCATGATTGGATTCATGCGAATTGCTGTATACCATCGACCATGCATCAGTGTTTGATTCAATGGCATGGAGATGACGTTGAACTGGTTCACGCTGATGAGTCCGTGAGCATCACAACAGCCGATCCAGTCTTTTGGGAACTAGGAGACTTCAAATATTTTTCTGGCAAGTCATGGGAAGGAGGCTTCATTAAAATCAGCAATGAAAGCCAACAGCCGATGCAAGCGATTAGCTCTAAGAGATTGTTTTAGTAGGAAAATCATGGCTTCACATTGGTCGTTGGATCAAAGGAAAAATAAGCATTGAGTCTTGGAGATGGGTTTAGGTCGACATATGTGAAGGCTGAGTCAAAGTGTAAGTGCGATTCAGAGTTAATGAATTTCTTAAAGTCCTATTTCGCTTAATAGGACGCTTGACCTAGGTTGATCGATCATTTAACCTTTGGAATGAAAAGTTATAAGGGATGTTATCCTAGCATCTGATCAACATTTGATAGCCGATTTATTCTCGGCTCTAATAGTCGGTACCAGGAAGGTATCGCCTCTAGTTCAAAAAATAAACCTGAAGATATGAAAGCCGATACGATATGTATCGCCTATAGAGCAAAAACAAAAACAAAGAACATTCATGACACATATGGGGACATCACACTGAGGCACATTCATAAAAACAGAAGGTTTCATTCAGTTCACCCTAAGTATAATTTAATCGAAGACCTTGTTCACCATATCTTGAGCGGAGGTGATGTCCACTATGGCCTTCGCTGCCATGATGAACTCTTCGAGCAGGTCCTCGTGTTCTTCAGGGCTGTCGCCCATTGGGAAGCCAGTCTCCATGGCGTGGAGCTCGTACCCAGTCCGTACCTGTGCCGTGGTCAGCGCCATCGCCGCGCCATGACGAACGTCATGGAGGGCGACCTCCTAAACACGGGCTAGAACATCATGGAGGCAAGCATCGATGAGGGAGCCGCGGGCATTGATGGCATCCACAGCCGCGTTCGACGCTAGTTGGAGAGCCTCCAACTACATTGTCAGGGCTAATGATCACAGAAATGGGGGAACTACCAAGATAAAGGCAGTAAAAATCAGAATAGAGACATCCCTAAAGATCGTCTTACCTATCACCACAGCATCAGACTCAGCCAGCTGCGCCCGGACGGTGCTGGCCTCCTCCTTGGTCGCATGAAGAGCAGCCTGAGAAGCCCCAAGACGGATCTCGAGCTGGCCATTCTCTCGAGTCGCCTCGGAGTAGCGGTTCTGAGCCGCCCTCCACTCTTGGAGGAAGCATCGGGCATCGTTGCCATTGTACAAATCGAAGGAATCGGACGATGAGGTCGGCGCGGAAGACACAACATCAAAGGGTTTGCCGGCCCTAGAAAGAGGACGAAGTCTATCATTCACAACAAACCTAGGAACAAGAGTTCATCCCTATGAACAGAAGGTTATAGATCGTCATCATGAGCAAAAGACATCAATCTCACCTCATGCGTCGAAGGTGCTGGCTCACTGACATGTTCTCCTCTAGTATCTCTGCCGCACGCTTGCTGCGGTTACCCTCGCTGGCCATGGAATCGATCGGATCTGTAGGAAGGGAAGAAAACCGCTACAGGGTTTTGAAGGTGGAGAAGTGCAAAGGAACAAGAGTGGTTGCAAGTGTAGATGTGTTCAAGGCCAGAGCCCTCGGCCGGTTTTTGAAGCCACGGAGCGAAGAGGTGGACGCCTTGGGAAAGTGCAAAAGACAACCGCAATTAATGGAAGGCGAAGCGCCACCTCGCTAATGCCAAAGAAAATACGGCGTTGGGCAACTGAAGGCGGAGAATCGAAGGGTTCTCTTAATGAAAGTTGTGTTTTTAGACTCAATTGGATCGAGATCGAAAGTCTAGAATCGGCTGATTTTAATCGGCTCTTTGGCCGAAACAAGAGATACAACGAGACAACAGGAAAATATGGTTATCGTTAGTTTTACACAAGATGCATGTGTTAGCCTATAGATTACAAGTTCAGAACATCCTGGATGACTCTCAATATTTCTAGCTAGACAGTGTTAGCTTCTGCAATCTTTTGCTCGTATTCTTCGGCTGTTCCAGGAGTGTTCTCAAGGCTATTACGGATGGTCCTGCTTTCTTTTACTTTGGCCAACAGCTCCTGTTTCTTCTATTTGATGGCATCAGGTATTTGGGCTAGAGTGGACTTACGATGATCAATGATAGCCTTCATGTTTTTCATCTCCCTCTCAAGTTCTGCATGCCTAATTTCCAGTTGGGACAACTCTGGATCGGTCCCAAGGGAAGAATTTTTCAAATCATCAATCAGCCGCATTAACTCTTTAGCCTCTTATCTGTTGGAGTTATCCTTGGCCAGCAAAGCTTCATGGTTGGACAAGTTCCTCTAAATCTTTTTCACCTTCAGGGCCTAATCTTCAAAGGCAGACAAAGATGACAAGACTTTGGAGAGAGCTAGGGATGGATCACCCTTTATGGCTAAGAAAACTCTCTGCATTGAATCAGTATCTTGGACCAAATCGGCTATGTTCTTCTCAAACATTGGCAATATATTTCTTAACTGATTTCTAGTTTCTTCCGACAGAGCTTCACTAGAGGAAGTGGTTGATGATCTGATCTCATCTTCATCAAAATATTCCTCAAGATTGAAAGAGTCGCTCTGGGCTGGAGGATCGAGTACCTATGTATAAGGGAAATCTTGATTAGAAGGATCGGATCAGTTTATAATAGAATGAACAAGTAAAAAGAGATACAATACCTTTTCTGTGGTAACTTTTATCTAAAGGGAAGGAACAACTGACGATATACCAGTAATATCTGGTTGAATCGGCTCAAAAATCCCAACATCGGCATCTACAAACATCGGAAGGATTTTTAATTCATGTTTGTTGCAGAGAAATGGACAAAGCATATGATTTCCTTACCATCAGGTGTGTGCCGAATTGGGGAATTGGCAGTATGAGTATCAACAACAGGGTTATTCCCAGCATCAACGAGATCGTTGTTGGTAGGTGAACTGCCAGGCTCCTGTTCTTGCATAGGTATTTCCTCAGAGAGTATCTGGCATGATGAATAGTCAAATAAAGGTTGGAAAACTGAGTGAATCAAGAAGTTAAAGAAAAATACTCCAATGAGTATCAAGGATGGAACTCACATTTTTTGCTGTTATGGAAATATCGGTTGTTTCAACCAAGATCGGCTCCTTTCGCGAACTAGCCGATGGAGGTTCAGTTGGTGCTGAGTCGAACGCCTGAGATAGTAGTTCTGCACCCAGGGCAGGTTGGGACGCAATGCTCGATAGCTATGAAGGAACAAAATCAGCAATTGAATCTCATTTTTGAGAAGGAGATGAATTGTTTACCTGAGCAGCTGATGGTCTTGTTCTACGAAATCTCTTCCCAGTAGTAGTTTTATGGGTTGCCCCTTGGACCGCCTTGCGCTTTGAAGATTGATATGTCATAATTATGGGGGCAGCAGGGGTTCTCATGAATTTCTTCAATGGAGGTGCGGTTGATCCTATTCTTGCAACCGGGCATGGTGGCCGATAGTCTATGGGACGCCCCTTCCTATCCAAGCTTGGAGGATCGAATTCAGTGTCCTGAAAAGGTTAGTTAGAATAGTTGGTAAGAGAATTCACCAAGTAATTTCTCTAAGGAGGGGATAAAAGATTACCTCACTATCAGAAAAGATGGGAGTGCCATTCTTGCCACCAAGAGTCAAAAAGGGTGGAAGAGAAACTGACTTTGGTCCAGTCATGCAAGAAAAGGAAAGGAAGATCTGATCCCAACTAAAAAACTCTAGAGGCTTCCAACACCTCACTAATATCCTCTCTTGGCCTCAGTATGCCCTTGAAGAAAAGTTGGGGGGACAATTGGCCGAAACCAAACTGATGAGCTACAAATAAAGGGTTGTAAAACTCATAAGTTGGAGGGTTGCCTAGAATAGAGGAACCTGTGACCATTTTGCCGCGACCATGATGGAATTCGGCTGGAAGAACACATGGCTTGATAAAGGAATTAAAAATCGCAGCTGCTGCCTCATCCGAACAGCCGGATTCAAATCGAAATTTGAATGGGAAAGTCAGTTCATCATTCTCATCCTCATTATAAGGTAGCCAAGTCAGGACGCCTGCATCAAACCCTCTATAAAACTTTTTGAAGAGATAGCCAACATCGAAGTCAATTGTTATGGCCGATGCAGCTTCGCCGTAGCTCGTGCACTGGCGGGTTCTTCCTCCTTTGCCCTTGTATTTCTCATCAAAATTAGAGGAAGGGAAGCTCAGGTATCTGAGATCAGTCCTTACGAGCTTGTGCATGTACAAATTGAGCCACAGTTGTATCAGCCACCAAGGGCCGCTGATAGTGTGCATTGGTTCATTCTTCAGCAACTGGGCAGCCACCTGGTATATTAGATGATAAGCAGCTCCTAGCAGATACTTTCTAAGAGGGATATCCTTGCCTAGTACTAGATGCTCCGCCATGAGTTTATGATTATAGGTTGGACCACAAGATGACCCGCAGAAAATGAATTTTTCCAGCTACATGTTCAGGAAGGCCACGTATTCCCTTTCACCGATAGCCAATCCATCTCCAACATGATTCAGAATGTAACTGACCCATCCTATATAGTCTGCTATTTTGGCTAATCTCTTGGAGCCAGCACTCAAGTACTCGTAAGGCTGCACTGATCCGAATATTCTAAGGCCGGTCAACATGTAGACATCGGCCAGGGTGATGGTCATTGGGCCGTGACCAAAAATAAAAGCATTTAGAGCATTGGACCAGAAATAAGAAGCAGAGATCAGGAGTGAATCATTCCTCTCCATTTCGGACAACGAGAGCATCAAGCATTGATTCAGATCATAAAGCTCCCAATCTCCACCCTTCTTCTCGAATATCCTATGGAACCAATTTCTCCACCCCTTAGGCGCTTTAGGCCGGTTTCTGAAGGAAGTTTTATTCCAGGAAGATGAGTCCACGACAGAATGTTTGAAGGGGATCTGGTTCATTTCTTTGACGGATGAAATCAAATGGATCAGGGTCACCCATAGGCCCGAGGAAGTAGACATTAGGAACAACAGCTGATGGAATCAAGATTTCGTTCCTCATCTCCTAGAAATTGGATGAAATGAGTTCAAAAAGAGAAGAAATACGGGGTAGCCACCGATACTTGGAGAGTGAAAACTTGGAAGCATACCTCAGAAATGTGGTCATTGGTCACCATTACGGCCGGAGCAGGTTCGAATCTAACGAAGATTGCTTGGATGACGGCTTGATGGAACAGAGGATTTGCTAGGGTTTGGGGCCTTGGCGATGACGGCGTCAGCTATTGAAGTTGGCTCAAGAAAGGAGGAGAAAGCGAAAGGGCTGAGAGGGTTGGAAGAGATACTATTAGGATGTTATGTAAGACTCAGGCCAGAAAGTTAGGAGTTGCATGTATATCTCGGAATAGAACGGTTGCGGCGTGGCAAACCAAGGAACTGGAATTTTGGGATAAAATCATTTTATCCCAAAATTGGAGGGCATGTGTTTAAACCAAAATTTGGGAGAAGAGCATGGGAACTCATAGGCTACCAAGATCGTGCCAATCAAGGAATCGATTAAGTGAGGATCGATATCGGCCGATTCAGATATGACTCTGGAATCGGGTCTCGTGGGATGACGTCAGCGGATTACGATGATGAACTACGGCTGGCGCCAGGAAACTACATATCGGACTCTACAAAAAGGGAAAGATTAGAGTCCAAGTTATCTTAAATTAGGAATGTTTTCATTTATGCCAAAGATTGTAACGAATCGTACTCGAGTAGGATTCATGTTTAGACTCCGGGTATAAATATCAAACCCTGGCTATTGTAAAAGACAACAATCAATCCAAATACAAGTCAATTACCTTTTCGGCTCCAGCCACCCATTAGGAGTAGGAGTAGAGTAGATCTCAGCGAGTTCTTCAGCGAGTAAGGCTGCATCGATCTGGTCGACCTCCACTGCTTGTCTGTAAGTACCATCATGGTTTATACCTCTGTTCGTATGGCTGCATCAATCCGGTCGACCCCCACTATGACTCTGGTATAGGCTAGTTATCGACTCTTGTCTAGTTCAAGTATGGCCTGTGTGATTCTGCCTCACACACCACTGCTCGAACTAGATCAAGGTCAAGTTATCGGCTCTATCTAAGGGTGGCCTTCCTTCGGATAGATTCATTAAGTTACCGATATTGCTTATTGCTTCCATTATTCATTTAATTACAGCAATATCACTTTGCCTGATTGGGATTGATCTAGATCAGCCTTATATCTTATTTAACCCATCGTTTGTTAATCTAAATTTGATATAATCTGCACTTTAAACGATGAGTTATGTTTTATCGGCTGTTTTATATTAATCTTAATCGTGCATAGCATGCGGTTAAGGCATGTTGCGTTTTGAGTGGATCTATTGGCTAGCGAAAACCACTTCATGGCTCGTTATCACGGCCTGTGTGATTCTGCCTCACACCCCACTGTTAGCACCGTGGAATGGAGATCGTTATTTAGTAGATCTATTCCTGATAAGGCATGACCTTAACTGTGCGCTATGCCTGAATCGGCTGTTTTAGCCGATATCGAGTGCTTTCACAAATAGTTCGCATCACGAGACCGTTGAAGTAAAGATAGATTGAACGATGTGTTAGCCCCATGATCTTATTATTATATTACGGCCTACATGATTCTGCCTCATGCCCCACTGATATTAGTAATGAGTTAGGGTCGTTGAGTCTATTATTGTTTCTACGGCCTGCATGATTCTGCCTCATGCCCCACTGGTCATAGCGATAGATGAGATCTAATATGTTTATTAGATTTATCTTTATTAAATGGTTAAATGGTGTTGAATTGTTTCTTTATATAAAAGGGGTTCGGTTACTTGTAATCATTGGCTCAGTATGAACCAATCATTGTCAGCATCTTATTGCCATTGATTAATATTTGCTCAAATAATGATATCTATCTTGTATGATAACCGATTCTTCTTACGTAACCCCACGAACTTTAATCGATTTATTCTTATGAATGTGCTGGAATCGACTATTTAGTCGATCTCCTCTCATATCGGCTCTTAGAGCCGCACATTCGGGACTGTTTGGCAACACCGGCAAGTTCCGCCCAAAATTACTGATAAACTTTCTCTCCTTGTCAATTGTAGGGTCAAATTGACTGACACATCTCGGGAGGATTGCGCAGGATCGACTATCCCTGCGCTGAAGCTAGGCGGATCTGCTCCATCGAGCGGACCCTTCCGACTTGCTGCGTGTGTCCTCAGCACGGAGACGAAAATTCTGTGTCGACACACCAGTATGGCCCATGGCCGGAACTAGCCGATGGCACGAGGTCGGCGTGGCCCGCGCGCCGCAGTACCATTAATGGCATGGCGACGGTGGTCCGGCCTCGTGCGCATAGCGCCCAGGAGGGCCAGTGGCGCAGCGCGGTGCAGCGGCAGGCGAGAGCGAGACGGTGACGCGACGGCAGCGGCAGCGTCACGACGTGCGGTGGGAGCAGCGCGGCAGCGCATGCGGTAGGTGGCCGCGGCGCTCGGTTGCGCGAGCAGCAGCAGCGGCCTGTCTAGAGGCAGTTAGGGCAACGCAGTCGCGGCCGGTCATGTGCGGCAGCGTTCACGCACGCGGAGCGGCCGGCACGGTGGCGTCGCGCCCCCAAGGGGTGGTGACCGCGCACAACCAGTGAGCTAGCCCAAAAACGTGCTGTGTACGAATTTTAAAGCAGCGACTACCACTAAACCATTGCCTCTAAACCAAAACCGACTTCACCATGATCAAACTGATACATGAGGCTGCTAAACCGAGCTAAACATCACCTCACTTTCTAACCCAATCTCTCTAAATAAATTGCTAAACCTAGGTACGTCTAGCTCCCCTCGAACTTGGAATTTTTCTAAGTTTGAGTTAAATTCTATTCCAAATCGCATTTCTAAGCTATTGAAACTACTACTTAGCAATATTATTTTTCAATACCAAGTATTTCATTGTCATCTACAAAGTTCATATTTCAAACTTCATTTAAGTGTCACATAGATGTTTTATAGCATTTTTGCTTAATAAAAATTGGTTTACAACCCTACTCGATAATTGTACAAATCACGAAAGAACTTTTTGTTTTTCATTTTTATGACTAGTTTAAGTTACAATGCTTTACCTGTTCATCACACCACATGCAATATCACTTAAGTATGATCCTCATAACATGTTTAGCAAATGATTCACTATGTAACACCGAGGGTGTTACACGCACCGTCGTCATCGTCTTCATCTTCGTCCTCGCCTTCCAAGATGTCCTCGACAACGACCTCGTCCTCCAACAGCTGCGTCCTCGTCATGGGCGCGGCCTCCTCGCCCAGGAAAGAGGCAGGCTGGGATTGGGGTTGGGGGAGGGGCTGGTGCTGGCCGCCAGCGCCTGAGTGGCCTCTGGTGGGCTGGGCTGAGGGGAGGCGCAGGTTCCAGGGGTGCACTCCGGAGAGGCGGGTTCGCCGAGGAGCGCCGGAACTCCTCCACCGACCCCATGGATGGATAGATCAGGTCGAGGGGTGCTCAGATCTGTGTTAGGAAGGGGTGGGTAGGCTTGTGGGTGGAGGCCCGACGGTGGGGGGCGGGCGGCGCCGCCGTCGTCGTGGGGATGAAGGGAAGGGTCGGGGGGGGGGGGGGGACGGGTCCATCTCTACGTTCTGTTGTAATTGTAACGCATATGACACCCGATGTGATACATCTAAACTTTAACCTCTGGATTTAAACAAGGCCGAGGCTGTGCTTCTCCGCGTGAATTGAATGGTGCGGTGGTGGTGCTGCTGGCGGTGTAGGCTGTACCGCCTGAACTGGTGATGTAGCCACCGGTAGGGTGCCGCCAACCGCCTCCGCCGTCGGCGTCGTCCTTGCCGCTGGTAGGCTGCAGCCGACCGCCTCTGCCGTAGGCGTCGTCCTCGCTGCTGCCCCTCGATCTCAATCTCTTCCATGCTCTCCGCCAGATTGAGGCCACCGCCATTGGAGCTAGACTGCTAGTTGCAATCTATCCACGGATTCAATTCGATGATGGACGCACGCACACGGCTGGAACTGGAATCAATCGAGCAATGCATTCTGGAGAGGCGATGCTAATGGAATTTCACTTTCATGCTTCATGATGGATCCCTGACTTTTTGACCAGCATGCACGCGGTTGTTGATCGTTGATCACCACTCGGTTTCTTACTTTCTCGTCATCCAGCTTTGTCGTAAATTAAATTTCTTTTTAAAATTAACAATAAATCTTACTAACTACCGAAAACAATTTAATAGCATATTCTCCACTCTCATTTTACTCCTGTATCTAGCTGTCAGATTTATGGTTTCATTGATGTTTTTATGGAGCTAGTTGTTCTAGCATTAGCACTTTAACCATCAACACCTAAAATTATATATATACATTAGGCACCACAAGATTAAGATATTATCAAATTCATTACGAGATACCATCAACACCTAAAATTATATATACATTAGGAGCTAGTTGCTAAGAAGTGACTCGTAATCGGACCTCGTGAAGTAATACAAAAATTGATTTCTAGTTCCACTTCATCTCCTGCTCCAATTCTAAATTTTTAATTTTTTCATGCGATTTTCGGTGCTTTTTTTTAGGGATTTTTCATTCTTCCTTTTTGCAGTGATTTAAATGGGATTTCTTGAAGTAAATCGATGCTAGGACACAAATGAGCGAGCCTAGGGTGATCTTTCACCAAATCCTCACTTGAGCGCCACGAATTTGAAGTTCCCCAAACTTTTTTCCCTTTTTCTTAGGGTTACCCGATTTTATCAAATTAGTGATTAAACTTTCAATCTTTTGGGGTCTATCTCGGAATGGATCACGTATGAGCATATGAGATTGCGGCTGAAATTTGGCTTCAATCAGAATTCATTTGGTCAGTTTGTCAATTTTCTGTAGCCCTCAAGCTTCTATCTTTTTTTTCACGATCGGGAAATATAGCCCGTTTTTCATTAAGAGAAGTGAATTACACGACGCAGCTACGAGAAAACCCTCATAACACAGATCACAAACCACCAAGCCAGTGGTTAGTGACATGGAATACAACAAAGGAAACAAAAAAAGAAGGAAAGAAAGAGCGACTACCCTCAACACCCAAAACCTACCAACTGTGCCTGCAAGAAAGGATACAACAACACGATGGTTGCCTACAAGCTAGACAATGCCCTGGTGGCAAAGTATCCAACCAGCGAAGAGAGGCGAGCATCCAGCAACAACGGCGACAAAGCATCCGCCAACGAAGAAGACGCCCACTGCGCCGAAGCATCCGCAGAGGGGGCCGCCATGACACACTCACAGCAAAGCATCTGTCAAAGGGAGGTCAATAGCGGCAAAGCATCCGCTAAGAAAGCCCGGCGATGACGGCAATGTCAATTGCTGCAGGACAAACCATTGCAAGTAGAGCATAGGTGCAGACAGGCACAGCGAGGAACTCCACCAGGAATCGACGGAACAAGCCACGGAAGCCGGTGACCACACGGGACCAAGGGACAGATTCTTCAGCGACGCCTTCAGGAAGGGGTGACGCCCAAGGGTAGAACTGTGGACGCCATCGCCGCTGGCCAAACAACATGTAAGGCGGGGTTTACGCCCAGAATACTCCGCCGCCGACGGGGAGCATGGGTTCATCAATGACGCCTCCAAGGAGGTATGTGGCTCCTGAGACGTCACCGTCGTCGGCCCGGCCAAAGCTGAGCTAAGCTTTCGCCCAGAACTCCATGTAGATCCCACCGGCGCCCAAGACTAGCAGCAGGGACGCTGACTCCGTTGTAGGGCCCCGGCACCGCCCGAATCCAGTAAGGGCAGATCCAACAACAGAGGAAGCCGGACGGCCGCCATCGCAGGGGCACCACACGGAACCAGCACACCGTGCCAGGGACGAGCAGGTGCTGGGCCAAGATCGCGGCGGCCCCAGGCCAGGGCGGCAGATCCGGCCGCCGGACGCCGTGAGCGCAAGGCAACCGGTCGTAACACCTCCAGTGTTATATGAGCCCTTTAGCACTAAACATGTAATTATTAACTTGTTAATAATAAATTATAGCAAGATTAGAGTAGAAGAGAACTCAAAAATAGGATGAAACAAAATACATTATTAAATAGAACTATATATATATATATATATATATATATATATATATATATATATATATATATATATATATATTCAGCAGCCGGCTACAAAATAAGTTTTTCTTTAGCCACCTCTATTTACGATAATTTTATATAATAATTTACGATAATGTCAATACATATTTACGATAGTTGGGTTACTATAACACATGAGGATATTTACCATAACGTTATAGTAAACCACTTAGTAAGGAGGTACTATAATCTTGTAAATTAACATAGTAATTATCGTAACTCAAAGTGGCTACAGAATAAGTTAATTTGTAGCCAGCTACAGTATAGCTACAGGGTAGTAGTTTTATATATATATATATATATATATATATATATATATATATATATATATATATATATATATATATATAGCTTTTGAATCTAATTTAAATTCGAGCTTTGGTGAAATTTTTCTTGTGCCTAGATGTTGCTAATTATCTAAATTAGTAAACCGATAAAAATATATATATGTATATATATACTCACATGTTTTATTTTGATAAATATGCTGCTATATTAATTAAAGTAGTGTACAACTTATTTCTTTCCAAGTAAATCTCTACAGATAAATATATATACATAAATGTACAATGGGTCATGAAAGAAAGAAAGAAAGAAAGTTGCACACTCACACACGCCACTACGGGATACTGTGTATTTACCGAGTGTGAGTAACACTCGACAAATAGTGCTACACACTCGGCAAACTCTTTACCGAGTGCCACACTCGGTAAAGTGGACTCGGCAAACAACGACTCGGTGAAGTTATTTTACCGAGTGTCTAATATCGGAGCACTCGGCGCAGAGAGTTACCGAGTGCTACAATGATACTCGGTAAACAATTATGACTTCACGGTCGTCAGCCTCCAAACTGACCGTTAACGGCGACGTTTACCGAGTGTCACTAGCAGCACTCGGTAAATAAATTAGCATTTCGTGATTAAAACAATTCCGCAAATAAATTTTTTGAATAATGTTTACCGAGTGTAGCTCCTAACACTCGGTAAAATAATAACCATTTTCGTGATTAAAACAATTCCGCAAATAAACTTCAGGAATAATGTTTACCGAGTGTTCCCACTCGGTAAAAAGTAGTCAAATATTTCCGAGTGGGGACCTGGCACTCGGTAAAAAATGGCACCGAGTGTTTACCGAGTGTTCCCACTCGATAAAAAGTAGTCAAATATTTTCGAGTGGGGAAGCGGCACTCGGTAAAAAATGGCACCCTCGGTAAAATTCACAGAATCAGAACCAATTTGGTTCTGGTCGCTGTTTTACCGAGTGCTACACTCGGTAAAACTGACAGAATCTCTGTTTTACCGAGTGCTACACTCGGTAAAATATGTCCACAGAATTTTTTTTTGTTTGTTTCAGTGCATATCTAGTCACAATAAGCAACAAAATCACAGGAAATTATAATAACATGACATATAGGCAATATATATCACATATATGTCCACAAATGTCACATCCACTCACAATAACAAACATATGTCGACAAGCACCATGCAAAGTCCACAAACACCATCAACATATGTCCAAAGTCCACAAAGTTCAACCAAGTCCACAGTTCAACATACAAAACTATCAAACAAGGTCGGATGGCCTGTCACATGGTCGGAGGCCTGCGAAGAAATGGAGTCAAGTCCAGGTCTTGATCACCCTGCATATCGTTGTTCGATCCAGCTGTAGAAGGTCCCTAGAATGAGATTGCACATGTGAGTTATCTGGATCAAAGCAAATTCTAAGGTCTAAGCTATGGTAGGTCAAACTAAGGTATAAGTCGAAGGTAGCTCTATATGACACGAAAGTGAAGAGTGCATCTAAGTGACTCACAGGAGTGCCGTCGCGCGGAGGTGGAGGCACCAACGGTATCATCGGCGGCGGCGGAGGTGGTGGAGGCTGGCCCATGCTCTGAGAAAAACGGGCCATGTACTCGTACCAGTCCTTGTGCGCCTGCTGGAAGGCCTCAAGCTGGGTCTGCACTCGTGCCCTCTCCTGTGCCAACTCGGCCTGGTGCGACAGCTCGAGGGCCTGAAGCTGGCTCTGTGAGGCCTGCTGTGACTCCTGCAGGGCTTCAATCTGGGCCTACAATTATTTATCACATAGTTAGAATGCAAATAAAGAACGAGTAGAAAATGAATGGACAACGAATGCAACAGAACTAACCTGGAGTGCTACCACCTGGGGCTGTGAGCGTGGGCGTATGGCCGGACTCGAACTCGTGCTCCGGGCTCTAATCTGGGCGAGTGTCTGAGTGTTGGCCGTGTCTATGGTGCTGTTGCCCATATAGTACCGCCCGTGTGGCTTACCTGGTCCCAACCTCATGACGATGTCACCCTCGAGATCAGCGGTGCTCGGATCAAATTCTAACCCATGGATCTCTCTTGCCATCGCTGTTGTCTCACGACCTCTTCTCTCGCACGATGGCGTTCACCATGCATGGTCCACCGGGTATAGTTCTCTACAAATCCATTGTTGACAAGATCTTTACTCATCTCCTCATATGTTTTCATTGCCTTGTTCTTACACTTCCTACAGGGACACCAGGCATGTCGCCGTCCGTTTGCAAATGCCTTCGTCATGAAATCATTGGCCTTCTCAATCCATTCATTTGTGTATTGACCCCTCTTCTGATAGCCCGTGTACATCCACTGACGGTCATCCATCCTAACATATAGACGATATTGCAGTTTAGAGCAATAGAGTAGTAGTGCTAGAGAAAAACCATATGAGATGATAAAGAGACATTCATGTTCTTGGTCGATTCACATAGAAGATGTTTGCTAGATTGGATGATGAGATTTTACCTAAGGTTGAAAGGCCGCTAAATGGATGCCACGCACTCCTCCACCACACAAAGCATGCACCATATGCAAGTGCATGAAGGAGAACTATAGCTAGCTGTGAGCTCTATACTATAGTGCTAGAGCATGGTACCAGCATGCAGGCTTTCGGTCAAGGGCAATGGACGATGAACGGATGGATGGATCGGATAGAGCAACTGCATCATGGATGCAGCTAGCAACATGTTTTTTTTATTGTTCAAGTCAGCGGCAATATTAGGCCAAATTGCTTATCGAAGTTCACCCTCATGAAGACCTCATCAGATGATAAAAAATGGCACATATATATTGCTTAATTTTGAATTTAGATATCAAAGATATGGTGACGAGACGGTATCCTTAGGCAGATGGTAAAAAAAATGGCACATATATTGCTTAGGCAATGACCCACTCGCCTACTCTGCAGCTCTCGCCAGCTAGGACACGTGATAGCAAGGGCAGCAGCGGCAAATCGAATTGTGCATTGTCTGCAACAGGGTGCTGCACTGCACGGCCCATAGGTGATTGCAAAAACAAGCACATCATCCCACAGTTTGTCCCCATATCTCGATGGATCCTTATCCCCCATGCTTGTTATCGACACTGCTATACTCCTATAAAACTTCAGTGTTAGCACCTACATGCAACTGGACAAATCACAACACTACTCAATACAGGTAGTCTGTCCACTGCCCAGTGCATGGACAGCAGCTATGCGGAAGGAGCCCGGCCAGGTTTGCATTTTGAGGAGGTTAGTCACTATGAATGTGACACAACCTGTATATCTTTAGAATTGCTCAATTCCAAAATGTGCTAGGTGACATACTAGAGTCAGTCACAATGAAAGTGACACGACTATATATGTACTAGAAGAGTTGCTTTGGAAGTCACCTTACATTTGAAAAGTCGGTGTATATTTGAATATTCCATTTTGCTAATACACTATCAATTGTCTACCTTCAAATTTGCTTCATTCCTAAATGTGCTAATAAGTGACCTACTAGTGTTAGTCACTTTGAAAATGTGCTAATAAGTGACCTACTAGTGTCAGTCACAATTGGAGGCTGTACTATTGTGGTAACTCTTTGAAAACATTTATTTTGAAGCTACAGCCTACAATTAGATCTTGCTGCAATTGGCAAAGGCTGCATAATAGCACAAAAGAGCAAAGCAAATTTGCCCTAAACATGCCCAGCTGCTAACAATATAGAGAACGCTCATCCTTACTCACGTCTAGTCATTTTCTCATCTTTCACAACTAAAGTCATCAACTCTAAACATGAAAGTCATCAACTCATTTTAATATTTGAGCTGAACAAACAATGATGCTACATGAAACTTCATGTATTGTCACAACCAAACTCATGAAAGAGTGTATGCATGAAGTTCCAGTGGCTTAGGGCATTTACCGGTATGCATGAAAAACTGAAATTGCAATCTGAGAAGATAGATTAGCAACAAACCTCGGCAATGGATGAGGTTGCAGCCCTTCCTTTCCCGGTGGCGGCGGCTGTGGGGGACCGCCCGGTGGCGGCGGTGGTGGAGGGGAGGAGGCGGCCGCGGCGGTGGGGAGGCACCGGCGACAGCGGGCAGTCGCACGCTTCTAGCCTAGATCCAGGACACGGCCGCGATGGCGCCGGCGAGGATCAGTCGACACAGCAAATAGATGAGGTGATGATCGAATTGTACTGTGCGGTACAGACCTCGGCCTGGAGCTTCTTGTTGTTGGAGAGGAGGGCGTCGTTGTCGGCCTTGACGGCGTCGAGCTGGCGCTTCAGCGCGTCGTAGTCCTTCTCTAGCTGCTTCGTCTTCCACCGCGCGCGCCGGTTATGCGACGGCGTGGAGGGGAGGAGGCGACGGCGTGGAGGGGAGGAGGCGGCCGCGGCGGTGGGGAGGCGCCGGCGACGGCGGGGAGGCGCCGGCGTCGGCGTGGAGCGCGCGGGCGCGGGGAGGCGCCGGCGCGGGGGACGGCGGCAGTGCGGCGGGGATGCGTGGGCGTGCGGCGTGTGTGTGTCTGCACGATTTGAGGGAGAAACGGCTAAGTGAATGCCTCTGTTTACCGAGTGCCTAGATATACGGCACTCGGTAAACTCAAGCACCGCAACCCAATTACATGTGGGCCTGGTACATGTTTACCGAGTGCCCAGATCTACGGCACTCGGTAAACAGAAGCACCGCAGCCCAATAACATGTGGGCCTGGTACATGTTTACCGAGTGCCCAGATCTACGGCACTCGGTAAACATACAGGTGGGCCGTGGCTAACCTTTACCGAGTGTTTGAGGTCACACTCGGTAAAAGTATCCATTATTTCATGCAAAACAAAAATGAAAAAATGCCAATTTAATCCTAAAATTCACCAAACTTTCACATGAACTATTTCATGTCATCTATTTACTATCTAAAAAATTCCAAGTTCAAATCATAATGTTGAATTTCACTCTTAATAGAAATCCTACTCGTCATTGTGAATGTTTAGCGTCTCTTTGGGAGATGTACCGGTTCGGCAGCGACGAATGTAAAAATACTTCCGAAATGTTATGAAAATTTTTCTATAACATAGATGTATGCTTCAATGTTAATTCTTCCAATCTCGTGATTTATCGAGTTCGATTTTAATTATTACAATTAAATTTACACGATATGTACCTAATTATCATAAAGAATGAAAATTTTGTGAAATATAGTAAATAAATCGAAATAAACACCATATTTTGGAATGGAGTACTAAATATCATATGTGGATAGAGGAAAAATAATGAAGGGAAAAACAAGAAATTTGGTTGAATTTTACCGAGTGTTGCGCCAATACACTCGGTAAAAGATAGTGTTTACCGATTGTTGTGCACTTACACTCGGTAAAACTTTATTATTACCGAGTGCAAATACTTCTACACTCGGTAAACATGTCACGCCGTGACGCCGTTTGGCGCACGGTTGGTATACTAGGTGACGTGGCACCTCAATACCGAGTGTCTGTTTTTACCGAGTGCGCCCCTTCGGTAAAATTATAGTTTTACCGAGTGTCTGAAGTTACCGAGTGTGCGGACTCGGTAAAGCGGTCTACTACCGGGTGTTTATGTTTTCCGAGTGTTGGCACTCGGTAAGTAATGTTTTCCGAGTGCCCCGACTTTTGACACTCGGTAATTGTCGGGGCACTCGGTAACTACACAGTCTCCGGCACCACACGCTGTTTGCTGGCCTCTGGTGCTCTGATTTGGACTGAGAGAGAGAGACGCTGCTGCCTTGCACGTCAAGCAATCAATGCTGTTGCTGCCTGCCTACCCCCTCAGCCGGTCATGAAGGAGAAAGGGAAGAGTGTGCAGGACGTCCAATTTATTTCCTTGCTGTGCATAGAGGGGAGGTGCCGCTGCTCTGCATGCCGAGCAATCAACGCATGTCTCGCTGCACCGCTGCCCATGCTGCCACCATCCGCGTTACGTCCACTCATGCAGGACGCACGCAGAGGCGCCCATGTGCGCGTGCTCTCTCCTGCGTGCTCTCCTTCCCTCTCTATGCCTCTGCCGAGGCTAGCGCCCACCATGGCTGAGTCGAGCTCGAGCTCGCAGCCGCCATCATTCTTTGCCTCCGCGCCGCCTGCGTGCCCCCCGTACCCCTCCGCTGCCCCCGCGAGTCCCTACCCCACCAGCGCTGCGTGCCATGGCTGCGCTTCGTCCGTTGGGACGCCGTACGCGTGGCCGCCCTGCTGCCGCCAGCCGCCGACCGCATGCACCGCTACGCGTGGCCGTGCCCTTGTGAGCCACGGTGGCGCGAGCTGCTTCTTCCATGGGTGCGCGCGGGGCCGCCGCTGCTCTTGCGTCGGTCCCCCTCCGCCTCCGTGTCCCGCAACGCCGCCGTCGTCGTGCCAACGACTGCTGTGCGCGTGGCCGGGCCATCACCGGCCGCGTCCAGCTGTGCCGCCACCACCCACACCTGCGGCTGGGGCCTCCTCTGCCCCGCCCGATGCTGCCGCTGTTGTCGGCCGTCTGCTGGGCCTAATCGGCGGCCGGCCGGCTTCTCCGTGCTGGTGCGCTGCTCTGAGGGAGGTGAGAACCGAGGGAGTGAATAGAAGCTTTCGCATGGTGTTTTTCACAAAGTTTTATACTCATGTAAATAGTGTCAAATAGTGTTGGGGATGAGAGTGGAAATTGTGAAAAGTTCAGGGGCCTTCATGCAAGTTTGCCGCCGACGCCTGGGCTCGCCCACGTTGGGCCATTTCTGGCCTAGCCCGCGACCAGACCGCGGCCCACGTCCGCGCGCGCGCCCGTGGATGGGCCGGCCTATCGCCGCCACCGCGCCTGGGCCGCTTTGGGCCCAAGTGCCCTTTTTTTTTCTAGGTTTTTGTTTAAATCGGCCAAAAGTTCTAAAATCAATTTAAATTTGTAGAAAAAACATAAAAATGCCAAACTTGTTTTGTTAGACTCTAAATGACTAAATCTATGTAATAGATAAATATAATATCATGTGCTTTACCATAAAGTTTTGCTGTTTGAGGACTTTTTGTAGGGCTTTTCTTTTATGTGGTAAAAGTGCTCCTAAAACCAGGTAAATAGAGAAAGGTATATAAATAATTGATTTGGGGTTAAGCACTAGACTTTCTAGCATGTTTAGGATGTGTACTAGTAGTTTCTAAAATAATAGGACAAAGTGTTTCTATAAAATATGAAGTTTTAGGTTTATCTTATTTCACATGCTTTATCACAATTAACTTTTGTTTTTATTGTAATAAATAAAATATAACACTTAAGCACCTAATCTTTTTACAGTGGCCATATTTTGTCATTAGGTGTCACTCATAAAAATCTCAGCTCTAAACTAAATGCTTTTGACATCACCTAGAAGTTTATATGTGTTTTGTTATATATGTGATTAATGAAAGAATAATAATAAATAAACATATAAATATGTTTTGGGAAATAACGTCTAGTTCGACAACAAGGATACTTAGCCTAAGTACGGTCGTCGTTAGAACTAGCTCGTTAGCTTGAGAGGCGTAAATCATAATTTACGAGTCACGGTTGTAGTTGGTTATTTACATCTTTGCATTGTATCCACGTATACCATAATAGGAACAACGATGGATCGTGGAGTCATCTGGAGTATCAGGAAGGGATGGTGTCCGGAGGATCATGCCACCATGATGAAATGCTAACTGTTGGTTATATCTTACCCAGGCAAGCCCCAGTGCATAACCCCTATTGTTCTGCACTTTATTTTATGCTTGTGCATTAAGTTTAAGGAGTTGAATGAAACAGACTTGCATATATATATCCTTGTCCTATGAGTCTTACTAGTATGACAGGATCGCGTAGATTGCTATGCTATAGGATTTTGGTAGAAGTCGAGTGATTACCTATCACTTGCGAGAGATAGGAAAAGATCTTATTGTTACTATTATCATGTTACTATCACATGAAATATATATGGATAATAATTGGAGACTGGGCGGGACTGTACTTTGGATGGACATGGACTGGTTAGGCAACTGAGCGTGGCTCTGGTTACATTTGTCCCGCCTGTGTTGATTGAGGACTATCTATTGCTGTGGATGGTAGTCAGGTCATAGACTTATTATCCTGAGCACATACTTGCTTATGGGAGCGGGAAAACTTGTTACTCTCTTGTCATGGGTTCTGACTCTTTCCGGACCAACTTTAGAGGTGGTTTTTGGGTGGAGGTCCAAGTACCGCACTGAGTCTGGGACTCAGGTACGGGGGCTTAGAGTCTAAGTTTAGACGGGGACCTGGACCCCGTGACAGGAGAGTGGTCAACACAAGCGGGGCGTGTATTTTGGGGTACCCAGCTGAGATACATTGATTCATGAATCATCGTGTGATACGGTACGACTTGGCTATGGTCTAGCACCATAGTAAGAACTGGAACTTGGAAAGGATAAAATGGTTCTGATTGCTTACCACATGCTTGGAAGTGGCATAGGTTCTTATATAGAATGGTTAGCTAATGAACAAATGATGACTGCTAATAAAACTAAATATAAGGATGCACATTTAGTAATGCTCCTATAGATGCAATCAGTCCACAAGCCAGATAGCCTTGCATATCCTTGGAGTCTTTTTTTCCTCCTGACAGGTAAATCTTGCGAAGTATAATTGAGTACTCAGGGTTTGTTCTACCCTGTTGTAGGTGATAGGAACGTGTGGAGCTGATACTTGTGTGTGGAAACCTTCTGGTGGGCTCAGCGAGGGTTTCCTTTACGCGCGGACATAGAGTTTATTCAAAACTTTCACCCAAAATGTTTTACAAGGGAAAAATTATAACGTGTTATTATTTCGTGCATATAAATGTTCATCTTGTAAATGTTTAACTTGACATTAAACACATTCTTATTTCCGCTGAAACTCTGATAATATGTTTATATTCCACCGTCATAAACAATAGATATTATACTCTGATGCTGCATGAAAAGTGATGTAAGAAATGGCTAAAATGGTGTAAGTTTTATTCTCTCATTTATGATCCTGTTGAAAAATGTGAGTTTTCGGGTTCTCCCATGGGGTGTGCTGGATAGAACTGTTTAAATTAGCCCACTCTTAGGGTGTTTAGTGTCTAATGGAAAACAAGCATCTCCGAAAGTGAGTTATTTTAGGCAGTTCTGCCACACCCACTGGCTGCTGTGGGCGCACAGGCCCTGTCAAAGGTCCTTGTGTGGTTTTGGTAATTGAGTGACAACCTAGGTGGACTAATTGTATTTATGTGAGATACACAGGTGATTAGTCCACAGGTACATGTGTATGAGCAACATATGCCATGAAGGTGAAAATGGCTTGGAGATGTTGCAAAGCTCACACATGTGATGATGAAGGAGCTTAAATGCACATGAGACATGACATTGAGTCATGTGATCAAGGTGGAAAAGATCAAGACAAGACTTGGCTTGATGGACCAGTTGCAAGCGTGAAGGGCAAGTCGAAGGCTTTGGAGTGATGGATCGTGTGGCGGTGAAGCTTGAGCAAGACTTGGCGCTGATGGACGATGGCAACGGTGAAGAGCAAGTGAAGTCAAGATTGATGAACCAATATGATCACGTGATGATATGAAGTGGATCATATCATTATTGATCATGTTGATGTATGTGTTGCATCAACATTGGAAGAGATGGAATGAAATGCGCAAGGCAAAGGTATAACCTAGGGCATTTCATTTCACCGGTCATAGGTGTGTAGAGAAGTTGATGACCGGGTTTAGGATAGATGGTCGTACTATCAAGAGGAGCAAACTTGTTTGCATATCGGTCATCTATGTGCCACTCGAGTGATCTAACTTTGCATCGTCGCTAGGATTGAGTGGCATGACAAGTTGAGTGGCTAACCCTTTGGAAAATGATTGTGAAAAGTTAACACACATACACATGGTGGTGTTGGCACATTTACAAAGGAGATGAAGTTGAAGTTTATGTGGATCAACTCGGTGAAGAAACGGAGTTGAGAAATCCCACAGAGTGGACCGGACTCTGGTCATGCAGTGATCGGACGCTGAGGATCAGCGTCCGGTCAGTGGTGGGAGTCAGCGTGCAGCGTCGGTCAGTCGACCGGACGCTGGCTCTGAAAGTGATCGGAAGCTGGAGGCAGTGTATGGTCCTATTGTCGGACGAAGCAGTGTCGCTGGAGAGTAACCGGACGCTGGGGCTGCGTCCGATCACGTCCGGTCGGGATCGGTACCTTACTGTAAACGACCGGACGCTGAGGGTCCAGCGTCCGGTCAGTTGAAGCTGCTGCATCCGGTCAGAAGATGACCGTTGAGATCGGAAGAATGCCGTTGAACGCAGGTGACACATGGCTGTCATCGGGCGACCGGACGCTGAGGTCCAGCGTCCGGTCAACACGATCGGAGTGTCCGGTCGACCCGATAGTTGCCCAGTGAAGGGGTAACGGCTAGTTTATCCCTTGGTGCTATAAATAGAAGTGGCCTTCGGCCATGGCTGGTGCTGAGCACCTTGGGGGACTTTGTGTCCATGCTTGAGAGTGCTTGGGAGCCCTCCATCTCACACATACTTGATAGTGATCATCCGATTGTGTGAGTGAGCGATTCTAGTGCGATTGCATTATGAGGTTGCATCGAGTGGCACTAGGTGATCGAGTTGCAAGCTGGTGGTGCTTGTTACTCTTGGAGGTTGCCACCTCCTAGACGGCTTGGTGGTGGTCTCCGTCGAAGCCCGCAAGAAGCTTGTGCGGCGCTCCAGAGAAGAGCTTTGTGAGGGGCATTGTGCTCGCCCCGCGGGAGCCGCAAAGAGCAACTTTAGTAAAGCGTGTCATTGAGCTACCCTCACTTCCGGGGTAGGTTCTTGCGGCGCCCGACATGTGGGTTTCGCGGGTGATGCTAATTAGCCGCCGAACCACCAAGTGAGCAGTCGACACAACGGGGACTAGCATGTTGGCAAACACGTGAACCTCGGGAGAAAAATCATCGTGTCAACCTTGTTCTTCCCGTTGGTTTGCATCCCCATTACACAAGCTTGCAATTACTTTTATACATATTAAGCTTGTGTAGTTGCTCTTGTAATTAGTTAGCTTGTGTAGCTTGCTAGTTACCTTCTTGCTTGTGTAGCATAGAAGTAGCTTCCTTGCGTGGCTAATTTGGTTTGCGTAACCTTGTTAGTCACATTGCTTAATTTGTGTAGCTAAGTAATTGTGCTCTCTAATTTGGCATTGGTTGCCTTGTTATTGAGCATTGCTAGTGAGCTTAGTTGGCTTTGTGCTTTTGCTTACTAGCATGTGTAGGAGCTCCCTTGTCGCTTAAAGTACTAGTGGCATAGGTTTGTGTGACCTTGCTTCTAGAATTGGTTAGGAGAGCTCTAGCTAGCCCGGCACCTTTGTTGCTAATTAGTATCTTTGAAAGGTGCTAGTGAATATAGATAGAGGGGTGTAGTCTTGGTTAGACCGATAGTTATAATTCCGCACTTGTTTCGGTTAGCCGACGAGATTAAGTTTTAGAAAAGACTATTTACCCCCCCTCTAGTCGCCATCTCGACCCTTTCACCCTGGGCCGCCGAAGGCCAACCGCAGTCTCAGAGGCGCAGATCCAGGGGACACACGCGCGTTGGCCCGCCACTGTAGCCTCCGGCGATGAGCGAGCGCGGGATGTGGCCGCGCGGCCACCCGGCCATTGGATCTGGTCTCCACCAACCTGGGGGTGCGGCCACCAGCCTGCCACGGCCAGGCCCTAGCTAGATCCGGCCAGGAGGCACCGCCACCGCAGATCCGCCTGACGCCGCAGCCAAGGCCAGATCGAGCTCCCAGATGACAGATCCGCCGCCCTCGGAGCGCCAACGGCTGAGGAGGAGGTTGGGGAGGGCGAGGTGGAGGAGAGGAAGCAGGGGGTGGGGAGGAAAGCGCGATAGCTGCCTTTTTGAGCAGCACGCCGCGGGCCGCCGCCACCGCACGCCGGACAGGGTGGCGACGGCGGCCACAGGGCGCCCTGAGGGACCCTCGGCGGCGGCGACGGAAGCCCCCCGAGTCGCCACCAGGGGATGACACGGGGTCAGGGTGCCCCCTTGCTCAGTGGCGGATCCAGGAAAAATTTTAGGGGCTGAACAAAAGTGCGACAGCAACATACCTTCGACTGCTGTTCGATCTTAAGTCTCAGCCCCACCTACACGATAGAACTTTGCCTAAAAATTCATGGGGGCTCCAGGGCTCCGGTATCGGTAGGGGGGGCTCGCCCCCGCCCATCACTGGTGGTGGTGACTCGGGGTCGGGGTCTCCCCCTTGCTTGCATATGTCATCGGTCCGCCATGATTCGAGCTGCTGTCTTTGCTCGGTGTTTCTGATCGTTGTGTGTTTCGATGTAGGGCGTGCTCTCTCCAAGCTGCTGTTCGGTGCATACCAGCACCTGCAGCTTGAGCTGCTCTTGATTTCTTGGTTGTGCTGGGTCTCGACTCTATTGCAGCAGCAAAGGGCAGCAACTGTTCTCAATTTTACTGTCCAGCTCTGCAGTTTCTTCTCTGGTGCGTGCCTGGCTTTTGCTCTGAATTTGTTTGTGTGCACCAGGTCAGGCCATCGGCAGTGAGCAGCAATTTGTTCTGTCAGCTGACAGCCTTGATTTTCATATCGTCAACAGAACCTATTCTTTAGCGACAAAACAACAGCTATAGCTATCTGCTTTCTCCACCGTGATCAGCTCTGCAACTACAGAGTCTGGCTCTGTTCTCAAATTTGCAAAACTGCAGTATGTCACTTTTATCAACTCGATTATCTTATTTGGAATGCAACAGTGAAAGTAACTGTCACTTGCAAGCACACTCGGTTGCATGCTGGTAGCTAGTAGTAGTTTTACCATTTACTTGTTCTTTTAGCTATCAACTGGGGGCTAATTAAACGCAAGCTAGCTAACGCGGGGAGGTCCTGATCCTGGTCCCCTCGGACACAGTTGAACAATGAGTGGTTTACAATACCGGTAAGAAAAAAATTTCGGTCCCCAGCGATAAATACGAAATTTCGGAAATTTCGGAAATATCGGTTCAAATTTAAATAAATTTAAATTGAGTTTTAAACAAATTTGGCATCATTTCACTAGAAAAACTCTATAATCCATCATCCATCATAAATTTATATAACATCGACGAAATAACATAATATATCACAGAAGTAGAGCCGCGGTAATACAGTGTGCTGACGGTGGGCGAGCTGCATATACTAGTGCCGTCCAATGTGTGAGTGAGAAAATTAAATAAATTTGAAGAAATTTAGGGCTTTGATAAGACTAGATGATATTAGGGTCATTTTAGTGTGGTTTGGTGTAATTTTAGAGTGAAAGATGAATTTAACCGAAAAATTTTGACCGATACAAAAAAATTTTTGGATCTCAACGAAAAAGGCGATATTTCGGAAATTTCGGCGATATTTCGCCGAAATTGTAAACCCACCTCCGGCCGCCACCAAGGTTCCTCTGCCCGCCGCTCGTCAGACGTAGTCAAGTTTGGGGTCGGCGTCCACGCCCGCACCTTCTCATTTTAGTTTGGACTCTGACTCTGCTTCTCTGCCCACAGCTCCCATCAACACGAAGGAGAAGGCCTCCTCACTTGTTCCACAAATCCGTGAGACCCTTGCAAAGGTAGCATGCAGGGCGGGAATGGCGGCAGCGGGGCTTATTTCAGCAGCTACAACCGCGGGCGGATCGGGTCATCCAATTTATCCTACACCATGAGCAGCTCCTCATCAGGATCAGGTACCATAGTCTCAAGACTCTCAACTACCAACCCATCTATCAGCTCTCTGTTATCATCATCTGTCTCTATGGATATGGAGGCGACGAGCATGCTGCACTTGGACTTGGAACCTGATGGGGTTGCAATTGAGAAAAGGGAGTTTATTCTTGTTCGACCACTCAACAAGTTACTGACGTCCGCGAACTGCAGCATCACCAGTCACAGCAGCGTCATGGATGTCCTGGAGAGGTGGTTCACCGAGCTGGGCGTCGCTTGGGTTCTCCGCATCTCTGATGACGATGCATCCGCAGGGAAACTCGAGCAAGCTTCTGACGATGATGCAGGCTGCAGATGGATCTGGGCTCTCAACGAAATCGTCTCGTCCACCGCGGCGCTCTTTCCCGCTAACGGCCGGTTGGGCCCGGCGACCAGTATTTCTGAGGAAGAAGAAAAACCTGTTAAGGATGTCCATGTCCTTAGGGAGAAAAGAGCTAGTGTTTGGGATCAGGTTCATTGTGCAAGATTTATTCATGAAGCCATGTTGAGAATGCTCATCTTTATTGACGTCATAGTTGCTCCGGATCCTACTACCACAAGAAGAGATGAGATTGTTATCAATTCAGCAGGGTACCGGCGCCATATATACCAGAAGATCAGTTTCTTGCTGGGTGTGCGCAGTGCTCTGTCTAGTGCCTCGTTCGAGATCCAGGTACCATTCCTCTTGACGCCCTCTGCACAGGTTAAAAGGATACGGGACGAGATGGTCAACCTCTTGCATGCCAAGGGCGCCAAGGTGGGTGATGCTATATGGAGCGCATTGGAGGAGATTAGGACTCGTACCCTAGAGTCGATGGAGGACTTGTGTCATCAAACTCCACAAGGATCATTGGACATTCACAACATCACTCGGTCAGTAATGCAACATATCGCCTTCATGCTGGACAATTACTCAATAGTTGCTCCAGTAGTATCTGAAGCAGCTGCTAGGCTTGGTAACTATGTGCTGCCTCATATTGGAGACCAACCACATTTGGACAGTATATTTTTCTTGGAAGGCCATGAAGAAAACAACATCCCATCGCCTTTGGATAGCATGATTATGGAGATGACGTCTTATCTAGAAGGAAAGCTTGTCAAGATGTCAGAATCATTTCCTGACCATGGCCTTAGGTTCTTATTCTTGATCAATAACTCAGACTTCATATGGCAAAATCTTCAGGACAGGATGACTGCGTTCTCTTCTCTCCAAGTCTGTGTGGCAACCCTATTTGACAAAGTCAAGGCCTATATGGAGAGCTATCTACAAGTATCTTGGGCACCATTGTTGTCATGCTTGTTTAATCATAAACCCCTTTGCTTGTTTGGGAAAAACTACTCTCCGCTGCCACTGTCTAAATTCGAGTCTGAATTTCAGAAGATGTACACCACTCAAAAGCTATGGAACGTCCCAAATCCTGAGGTGAGAAAAAGACTACGCAAAGCAATCACCGAGGAAATTGTTTCAGGCTATACAACATACATAGAGGATAACAATGTTACGAATCCAAAATTCACTCCCCATAACCTGAAAGAAATGTTGCAAGAGCTATTTGAAGGATAACTAAGAGCGCCACACAAGACAAGCCAACGTATGTACACTTAGTTATGTTTCATATTATCTGTTGGTTTTGTAATGAAATGTAAGAATTGCTTCTTCAAATTGCATGGCTTTTAAAGCATTATAAAACTTCATTTGGTAACTTGTACTTTCTCTAGCTCACTCGATCATCTTTTAAATACATATGGGAGCAGCCGGGAGCGGTCTGTACCATATGCCTTGAAGCCTTGTACCAGCAACAGTGATATGTATATGCTCTTCCATTGACAACCAAAATATAGGCCGAGTATGGCTTTTCTAGAAAATCAACTAGTATTGGCCGGTCACCGTTGAATTTCGGATTTCATGTAAAATTTGGCTCACAAACGACTCCAAACTAGATAAGACCACCTCACTCTATACATATAAGGAGGCACGGATGATTGAGTGCGTATCCAATTGACCAATCCAAAAGAACACATCTGCTTTTCTCTCTCTCTCTCTCTCTCAAGCCCTAACTTTTCCATCCCTCATATTTGTTGTTCTGCAAGTTCTTGTTTTTTTTTGACGCCTCTCATCTGGATACAGCTATAGCATCTGTTCATGTACAGACTCACACCAACCTCACACACGCACACCACACTCACACCACGCGTACACAAACAAACCTTCAACTACACTCAGATCACAAGATCGCGTCCTTTGTGAGATCACCGGGTCCAACCATGGCTCCGTAGGCGATGGGCGTGTCGCATTCCCTCTATGGCTCCAAGCGTGAGAGGCAATGGAATTTATTGGGGGCAAAGCCCGGTGTGAGACGTGAGTGCGATTCCTGGGAATCGAACTCACGCCGGCTATGCTAGCCACCCAAGCGCTGCTCGGTTCTCGCTGTTCTGCAAGTTCATTGATGGCATTTATAGGCGTTCTAGATGACTTGTCAATCATAGAACAACCTATGTGTGCCTCCCATTGGGATCCTTCCCAGAAGACATTAGTAGGCTGGTTTGGGAATTCCGGCTAGGATGGTTTTCTTAGGTTTTGTCACCAGGTGATTCTCGTGTGATCCGAGCATGCTACCTCCTCCGGCAATGGACTGGTACTGCATCAACACCCTTTTTTGGTGACTCTACTAGGAAATTAATCGGAAGATTAATCGTCTATACTATGACCAATCCCAAGGGTGATTCGACTGACCCCAACAATCCGAAAACAACATCATGACTTTTGCTATTCATCTGTTGAAAGATTTCTTTGGTACTAAATCTGTTAGATTTCTATACATTTGATTGTGCTTTAGGGTTTGTGCTACAACTATCTACTGGGTCGCATTTATAAAAAATCTGACAGATTTAACCACATAAAATCTGTCAACAGATAATTGACACTCCCAAACATCATTAGGCCCTCATATGAACAACTTCCCAAGTAGGAATGCAAAATGCTAGATGAGAAAGGCATAGGGCGCTGCTGATCTACAAGCTGCCATTGAGAGCTTCACCATAGATCGGCATGGCGTTGTCACGAAAATTAGAGAGATTGATTTCACCAATACTTCTGCTACATCTATGTCTAAGGTAAAAGCCAACGTAAGTGCCCATCCTCCTGTTATTACTTAGTTTGATGCAAGATATGATCTCTGAACAATATTGACATTACTTTCAATTCTAAGGAAAAAGCCAATCTAAGGTAAAAGCCAATGTTAGGGTTTGGAATTATGTGGTGGCCGATTTTTTCTATGGGCCTTGGGTTTTCCATCGACGGACCTCTTAAGAGGTCCGCCTCTGAAAGTTAAATTTAGAGACAGGCATATCCTTTCAGTGTCTCCTAAAACTTCTTATCTTATAGAGCGGTCGAATAGAAGTGCCTCCTCTAAAAATAAAATCCATTGTCTCCTAAAAATAAAAGCCAAAGAAGTACTCCCTCCGTTTCAAATTATAAGATAAGATGTTTTGTTTTTTCTAGATATACACTATGTTCAGATATATAACTTTTGAAAAGCTAAAACGTCTTATAATTTTAAATAGAGGGAGTAACAAAGAATTCCCCTAGTGTTTCTGGACAAAGAAATCGCTATCCTTTGCCGAACTCCACGAAACATATCGCTAGAGCAGAATGGAGAGAGGAGCCTCCATGGGTTGTCAAAGGTGATCATCTCTACAAATCATATTTTTCATTTTCGAAGGTGGTTGCCAAATGGCAACTCCCTCAATAGTCCAAGCAACCACATCTAAAATCTATTTTACCCAACACTAAAAAATACTTATTATAGTAGCGTTTTTGCTTAATTACAGTGTATGCTCATTCATGTTATTAGCTACACCACTCGGCTTGACCACTTAGGCATGATGACGTCAGCAACATCATCAGACTTGACTCCTCGGGCATGCCGCCGCCGACAATATCACTGAGCTTGGCTCCTTAGTCATGCCACCACCGCAATATCGCTGGGCTCAACCCAAACCGACCATGCCATAATTAACGTATTAGAAGATTGTTTTAGTTATGATGGAACATTTTTATCTAAGCTAGATTTTGGGAGCTAGCATACTATGGAACAATTTTCTCCTGAAGCTAAAGCATCTATTAATTATTTAAGCGAGAATATTTTTTTTTCTAAAGCCACAACATTATGCACATTAAGCTGCAACATTTTGTCCTAAACTCGGAACATTTTATTGTGAGCCTAGAACATTATTCTCTCGAACCTAAAGCATTTTTCTCAATGAGGTAGAACAATTTTCTTGTAAAACCTAGAACATTGTCCCTCTAAAATATAATAAAAAATGCTCTGCCTTTATGGGGAAAATTTTCTACAAATGTCATCCAGATACAGGTATATTTAAGTAGGATCCTTTTCTAAAGTTATTATCGTAATAAATGCATTATAGAATTTCAAAAGGCCTAGCATTTTTTAAAAAGTTTCCAAATTTTGCAATGCGCCAGGACGTTAGCAATTTCGGTTTCACTCAGCACCACTTAGATTGCTTTTTTTTTCTTCTTTGATTGATGATTTGATTTGATGACGAGGAAAGATCCACTTTGATTACTTTGCCTGGTGCGGCGTGAGACATTGTGGGCCAGTGCAGATGCTTTGCGTTCGGCCCAGATAAAAGACTGTAAACACGGCAAGGTGGAAGCGCGTCGTCGCCGCGTTTTCTTCAGCCCAAACGCAAACGCCCTCTCTGCCTCTCAGTAGTCCCCTCTCCATCACTCATCAGTTGTTCCTCCCCAAACCCGAGAGTCAAGTCAACGGGCACCGGCTCAACCTCGATCAGGAGACATTGCTGTCTGTCTGCAGATCACACATCTCCAGTTGCTAGCTAGCTAGAGGGGCATCTAGCTTGGCATGGCGGCCACGGGCAGGGATGCTGGTGGCCGCGGGACTTCTCTTCCTTGGAGTTACCGCCTCCGCGAGCAGACCGGACGATCCAATTCCTACGACAACAGCATTAGCAGCTCGTCATCAGGTACCATAGTCTCAACTACCTACACATCTAGTGGTTCTGGTCTGTCCTCTATCTCCATGTATGAGGTCAGACACTTCGAATTGGCGTTAGGCGAGGATACTGAGCTTGTTCGACCCACCAAGAAATCCTGCATAGAAAGGGATGAGACGATGAAGCACATGGACATCAAAAGCCTCGTCCAGGAATTCTTTGGTGCGCCATCCGCAGAGCGCAGCATCAACATCAATAGCAATAGCGGCGACATGAGTGTCCTGGAGAGGTGGTTCTCGGATCTGGGCGTCGCCTGGGTTCTCCACCTTCCTGATGGTGATGATGCATGTGCAGAACTCCACCATACTTCTGCAGCTGCTGCAGAGAGATGGATCCATGGTCTCCACAGAATCTTGGAAATCAGTTTCGGTGCTTGTGTGGAGGAAGATGAAGATCAACCTGTGCCTGAGAGTGACAAACGAGCTAATAATGTTCCGTTTCAAATCCCCTTTGCAAGATTTGCCAAAGAAGCCATGTTGAAAATGCTCCCTTTTGTTGACATGGCCATACGACAGGTTGTTGTTTGTATTAATGGGATGCCGCCGGCACCAGCACCATACAAGAAGCTCCATACTCTGTTGGCTGTGTACAAGGCTCTGTCCGATGCACGAGACAAGATCTGGTCGACACCCGACTCCACCTTTGCAGGAGCAAAGCGGAAGATGGACGAGCTTTTGTCAGCAAAGCGGGAGGAGGTAGGTGACGCCATATGGAGCACAATGGAGACTATTAGGACTCGTGTTCTGGGGTCCATAGACATAGAGTATGTCGACGACGGCTCGTCGAGTTCTCCAATTCCACAAGCATCATCGGACATTCACAAGGCCACTCTGTCTGTGTTGGAGTATATCAACTTCATCTCCTCTAATCGCTTATCCATGGAGCAAATTGTATCTAAAGCAGTTAGCCTTGGTAAATATGTGACTCTGAACAGCATGATCATGAACATGAAGTCTTGTCTAGATGAAAAACTTGTCAATATGTCAGAATCTTTTCTAGATCAGGGCCTCAGATTTTTATTCTTGCTCAACAACTTTGACTTCATACGGCAGAGCCTTATGCACAATCACTTTTTCTACTGGCTCCAACATAATAATGAAGTGGAGGGCTACATGGAGAACTATTTAGAAGCATGTTGGGAACCAGTGTTCTCATGCTTGTTTAGTCGTACACCTCTTTGCTTTGGGATAAACCATTCCCCGCTGCCCAAGTTCGAGTCTGAGTTTAATAAGACGTACGCCAGTCAGAAGCTATGGAAGGTCCCAGATCCTAAGCTCAGAAAAAGACTGCGCACAGCTATCACCAAGAAAATTGTTCCGGGGTACACAGAATACATAGAGGAGAACAATATCACTCCAGGAGTCGCTCCCCAGGATCTGGAAAAGATGTTGCAAGACTTATTTGAAGGATGATGAACAGAGTGCACCACAAAAGCACAGGTCGTCACCATGTAGGTGTAGGTCTCCAAGCATCTGGTGTTGGTTTATTTGGAATGGAATCTGTTGCTTCCAATGACTTGGCTTCCAAAGTTGTTTGTGAAGCAGAGCAAAAGTTGAAGCATTGTTATACTTCATTCACTTCAGTATTTATATATTTTCCTCACATTTAGAAATAAAAATGTAACACCACATAGCTTTCTCTATATCTTCTTCCTTGTGGGCTTTGTACGAGTACAAGTGATATATAAAGTTATGTGGAAGTGATCTCAGTGTTATGAGATTTACTTTTTCATATGAGGCAGTTCAGTACGTGATGCTATATATGACAGAAATCAGTACCATTTTACTTGCCCAGATGTCAGTAGATGTTCTTTTACAATGAATAGACTATAGCCATGCAAGAAATGGATTTTTTTTTAAAAGATCCTCTGTTGTTGACTCATCATGCACATACGACGCATACAGCAGGAAAAAAAAAACAGCTAGCTGCATGCATGTCTGTCCCCGTCTCGGTTTCTATCAGAATTTAGAAGCTACCTGTGTCTGATCTGCTTTCACCTCAGCATCGCTTATATCAATTATCATTCCTTGCTTTTATATGCTCTGCATTCTCTGCTACTGACTGCTTTGATATCATCGCTTACTATCAACGTTTCGTCCAGCAGACACATAAGCCCACGTAATTTGGATGGCCCATGTCAGCCCAAGTACCGGGCAACCCATTGCCCTGCACCCTCCGCTGCTTTGGTCCTGCCCATAACGCCACCCCCTTGCATTGTGGTATTCGTCGCCGGCAATCATGTGGCCTCAGTATGTTCAGAATTGATTTTTTTTTGAAACATCTGGTTATCCAGTTATGATTTATATTAAGAAGAGTTTAGCAGACAACTGTTACATGCGCGAGGGGCATGAGCCAGCCACAGCCAAGGCTGTGGTGGTTTGGGGATGTTCAGATTTGTTTTTTTTTTCTCGAATACGCAAGAGATTTGCGCATCATTGTATTAAGATAGAAGAGTTTAATCAAACAAAGGATGCGCCTCTAACGAGCACCCTAGGAGGTCGACAAAGACAGCCTGAGGCTGGACCATCCTAGCTAAGAAACGTGGATACTTCGCAAAACTCACGTACCGGTATCAGATACGGATACTGCCGGATACGTATCCCGGACGTATCGGAAATTAACGTAATTTTCAAATAATAAAAATACACGAATACTCCTGGGATACCTTGCCGATACCTGTAGGATACCTGATAACCCTTAAAACCACTCGTTCGGTTCATATAAAAGCCGTCCGCTCAGCTGTGCCCCTCCGCAATCCCTTTTCGTGCGGCCACAACAGCCGTCGCCGCTGCACACATGCTCCTCTGAAGCAGACGTGCAGCACGCCGTAGATCTGCGGCAGCAGCGCTGCTCGACCGCCGCCGCTCGGCCGCCCCTTCGTTCTCCAGCTCTCCGCCTATGTCTTCTCTCCCTGGACCACGTCCTCAAGCCCCTGCCGCCTCCACACGCCATCGGCGGCCGCGGTTCCTTCCCCTTCTACGGTGAGTCCATTTTTTCTTTTCTTCTCTAATCTGGTCTTTCCCTTCACTTCTCAGCTATCTCCCTACTCCTTGTCTGATTCTCCTCTTGTTATTAGATCCAATGGCGACTTCTTCGAATGCTTCTGCATCTACTTATGGTTCTGAAAGTGGAGGATTTCCTGTCGCCAACAACCCTGCTATTGCAAGTCAGGTCTTAGCTGCTGCTCATGTGACTCCTCCACCTTCAGATGATGATGCTAAGAAGCCACTGTGGAGGTATGTTGAGTTAATTGAGAGAATTGCAAAGGGTCGGGGGGGCAACTCAAAGATGAGATGTAGACTTTGTGACCATCATTTCCAAGGAAGCTACTCTAGAGTTAAAGCACATCTGTTAAAGATTTCTGGTTTTGGGGTAAAGTTTTGTCGAGTGGTGACTGTACATGTTCTTGAACAACTGCAAGCTGAAGTTGTTGCTGCCAATGCCGCTGTTGCCAGGACCATGCCTAGAGATATTCCACTTCCTACTGAGGGCAACGAGAAGACGAGAAAGAGGAAGGGTGTCTCAATTATTGAATCTAGCTTTAATCAAGAAGTCCGTAGCCAGCTTGATGAACTGATAGCTAGAATGTTTTATACAGCAGGCCTGCCATTTAATCTTGCACGTAACCCATATTTTAGGAAGGCTTTCATGTTTGCTGCCAATCAGCCAATTGGAGGATATGTCCCCTCAAGCTACAACAAGCTGAGAACAACTCTTCTTGTGCAAGAGAACACACATGTCGAGAGAATGCTGCAGCCCATCAAGGCGACATGGAGCTCTAAAGGTGTGAGTATTGTATCAGATGGATGGTCAGATGCTCAAAGGTGTCCACTCTTGAATTTCTTGGCTGTAACAGAAGATGGTCCAATATTTCTTAGAGCAATCAACACTGAAGGAATATCCAAGACCAAGGATTACATTTCAGAGAAGATGCTAGTTGTAATTGATGAGGTTGGGGCACAAAATGTTGTGCAAGTGATCACTGATAATGCTTCCAATTGCAGAGCTGCTGGTATCATTGTTGAGCAGAAACACCCTCATATTTTCTGGACCCCATGTGTTGTGCATACTTTGAACCTTGCCTTGAAGAACATTTGTGCTCCTAGGGACGCTGAGGATGAGCTTCATGATGAATTCTAGTGGATTAGCGAGGTTATTGCAGATGCCAGCATGATAAAGAATTACATCATGAATCACTCTATGAGGTTGTTTATGTTCAATGAGCATAGCAAGCTAAAATTCCTTGCCATTGCTGAGACAAGATTTGCCTCTGCCATTGTGATGTTGAAGAGGTTTGTTGCTATAAAAGATTCTCTTTCAGTGATGGTAATGAGTGACAAGTGGTCTGCCTACAGGGATGATAATCCAGGTCAGGCTCAATTTGTCAAAGACAAGATTATGAATGATGTGTGGTGGGATAAGGTGCGCTACTTCCTCAGTTTCACTAAGCCTATCTATTCTATGATACGGGCAGCTGATGCTGACAAGCCATGCCTGCATTTGATATATGAAATGTGGGATACAATGATAGAGAAGGTGAAGGCTATGATCTATTGTCATGAAGGGCTAGAACCACATGAAGAATCTGCCTTCTTCTCAGCTGTGCTAGACATCTTGGTGAGTCGATGGGCAAAAAGTAACACCCCCTTGCACTGCTTAGCACACTCACTAAATTCCAAGTACTACACGAAAGCATGGATCAGTGAGGTTCCAAACCGAGTAGTCCCTCACAATGATGAGGAAATTTCAGAAATGAGAAATGCTTGTTTCAGGAGGTATTTTTTCTGGTGAGGAACTAAAAAAGATCAAGCAACAATATGTTAATTTCTCTTTGTTTGGGCCTGGATTCAATTCATTTGACTCACTTGAGGATAGAACTTATATGGATCCAAAGCAATGGTGGGGAATTCATGGTCATTCTACACTAGACCTGAAAAAGTTAGCATTTAGATTACTTGGTCAGCCAACATCATCTTCTTGTGCTGAGAGAAATTGGAGTACCTATGGGCTGATCCATAGTTCCTTGAGAAACATGTTCTAATTCTACCTCTTATTGTCATTTTCTTAATTGCCTTATTTTTTGCTGCTTGCATGAAGTTTGATTCCTGGTTGCAAATTGCTTTTGTAGGCTGAATCCTGGCCGTGCTGAGGATTTAGTTTTCACACACCAGAACTTGCGCCTTCTTTCAAGGAAAACTGAAGAATACCACCATGGTCCATCAGCAATGTGGGATATTGGAGCTGATACTTTTGAGGCTGATTTTGAGGGTGGTGCTGATTTTCTTGAGCATGCTGATCTGTCACTTGATGAACCAAACCTTGAAAGAGTTCTAGAAGATCTTGGGGCACTAGGAATAACTGAAAGCTCTGGTGCTGCTGCTGGGTCTGACTGAAGATGTTGGATCGATGGATTGATGGATGATTGCCAGTTTGCCATGGCCAGCTGCTGTTCATGCACCATCATTTCATCACTTTATCAGTTATCGTTTTATCATTTCATCATGTCATGTCCTTAATCTAGTTGCTATGTTATGTGTGTGTGTCATACCTAAGTTTGAATTATGGCTTGATGGCCTGAACGTTATGCCTTGAACTATTGAACGTTATGCCCTGAACCATGTTATGTTATGTAATATTTATGGTATATTTTATTTTTTATTTTTTATATATATTGTCGTATCCCCGTATCTGCATTTTGGGGAAAATGGCGTATCAGAGTATCGCCATATCGCGTACCGGTATTCATATCCACGTATCCGTGCAATTTAGCATCCTAGTAAACGAACTCAAGTTCCGATATTATACAAATGGTATACAACCGATAAAAGCGCAGCCGTGCAACCTAAGGGGGGGCATTCATCTCCGCTGCTGCCTGGACGAGCCTTTACTAGCGTCGCGAAAGGCACATGCTTCGATGTTGGGCGCAGTCAGGTTACCCTCAAAGAGCCTCTCGTAGGCCTTCTGTCCCGACACGCTTGGCGTTGATAGACCCATGACATAGCCCATACACTGCATGACAAGGACCTCACCTCGCCTGGAAGCCAGAACTCGAGAGAGGCTCTGGCTTGCCAGCCACTTGTTCTGGAGCAGGAGCGCCAGCTTAGCAGATGACGACTGCTTGGGAGGTTGATGGATTAGTGGAGAGTCAATCTTCTTCAGCACTTGCTTAGTGAAGCTCTTGAGGCGGCGTCTGGCGGAGTTGTCCCTGTCGTCGATCGGATGGTCATCCCGCGGCGGTGTACTGAGCATGTCCGCATCCGCCGTGGCCTCGACTGGACCAAAGCCTGACAAACAGCCCACCTCATCCTCTGTAGACGCATCAGCTCTTGAGGTGGTGGTCTGCGCCACCCGTGGTGGCATGGCCTGTGTTTGCCCCTAGGGGTGTCCACGACGATGGAGATCTACGCCGGCAGTAGTGGACGCCCAGTGCGGTCGCGCTCGCCAGATCTGACATCCACGCAGTGGACCGGAGTGGCTCGATACCATCAGCGTTGCACCGCGGGTGCTTGCTGCTGTTGCTGATGGAGGTGGTGGCCACGGCAGCGGGGCCCGGCGTTGGCGGTGGCTGGGACGGGGAGGGAGTCTGTGAAGCCGCCGGTTCTCGCGAGGGCGGTGGGGGTGGGGAGGGGAGGGGAGGGGGAGGGGGAGGGGGCGCTGGTGCCAGGGTGGCCACCGGTGGCGGCGACGGCGGTGGGGATGGAGCCATCAGGGTCGGGGCCTCCTAGGGTTTTGGTTTGGAGCCACGATTTCTCTACCCAGCGGGTCCTTCTCGGGGATCATCTGCTTCAGATTTGTTTTCATATGAGGCAGATCAATCAGTAAGTTGTGCTATAACAGTAAGCAGTACCATTTATTACTTTAGCTCAAATGTGCCCTTTTCTTACAATGATTGTGCTTCCTACAACCCTGAGCTCTCCATTTCCGTTGTGTTCACCCATACAAAATAGTAAGCTCATTCAAACACGAAACTAGCTATCTGACTCTGGTCACCCACCTCACAAGCGATAAAGAGAGCCAAGAAGATACTCTATTCTATAGCAAGCATGTATGATGACAACTAGCCAATTGTGGAATTACAACGAAGTATGTATACAAGCACGCAAAGACATCTTTGGCTACATATATAAATGTGGTTCCTCCATATATTTTGCGCTAGCTTAGCCATTTCCTCCGGTGTCAAATTTATTTTTTTCTAAAAAAAATCCACTCGTACAATTCACACAGAGCAATGAACGACCGAAAACGGTGACCAAAAGGAGCTGAGGGGTGAATGGGAGCCTCAAATTTCTTTTGAAACTTTTGATCACTGTCCCAAAATCAACCCCAAGAAGTGAAGGTTCACGACACGAGAGGTCCACGAGCCAACTGGTGGCTGGGTATCTCCGGTGATGACCGAGAGACACAGCGGGATCCTCAAAACACGGCCGAGCAGATTGGAGAAGACTCAAGAACCGAAGATCCAAACGGTGGGGCCTTAACTCCTATAGGAGAGAAGCAAGTTCCTGAATTTAAAATACCCATGGCAACTTGTGACAAGAGTACCAAGATAAGTTCCTTGGATTAGTGGAAAACCAACGCAAAAGACGAATCACAAAACGGAGCTCAAACACTCAAACCGTGGAAGAAACAGTGCTCAGGTCCTCATACTGGACATGTTTGGTATGCGGGAGCAGATTTCAGGAAAACTCAATTCCAAGCCCAAAACTCGACCAAATCAACTCGGATCGATTTGAAATTTTAAAGGGAGGTTCCTAGGAGTGTTGAGAAGATATCTTCAAGACATCAACACCCAAAACCCAACAAATCTCAAGCAATCTTAAAATCCATCAAGAAAGGTGGGGTTTTCTCAATTTCCCTCGAAAGAGTGGATTTTCGTGCTCGAGTTGAATCTGCCCAAACCACTTGGTGGGATTGATTCTTAGATGTCCTTGCACATTTTGATCCAACCCAAAAGACCCCAAAAGCTTGGATTCAAAGAAATCGCCAAAAACAAGAAAAGGGGATACCAGGAGAGAAAAGAACCGAACAAGAACACGATGAACAAGGCTCAGATCTTGAAGCCTAGAGGGCAAGAGGAGGTAAGGGCCTCCATTCCCACAAATTTCACAAGTTCACAATGTCGACACAGAATTTTGTCCCATGCCGAGGACACACGCAGCAAGCCGGAAGGGTCTGCTCGATGGAGCAGATCTGCCTAGCTTCAGCACATGGGTGGTCGATCCTGCGCAATCCTCCTGAGGCATGCCAGTCAATTTAACCCTAAAATTGACGAGAGAAATTTCATTAGTAATTAAGGACGGAACTTGCTGGTGTTTCCAGACAGTCTCGAATGTACGGCTGTGAGAGCCTATATGGAAGGAAATCGGCTAAATAGCCGATCCCAGTATATTCATGAGAATAAGTTAGTTAGAGCTCATGGGGTCGTGTGAAGAAGAATCGGTTATCATTCAGAATAAATATCATTTAATCAAACATTAATCAATGGCAATAAGATATCGATGATGGTCGGTTTATATTGAGCCAATGATTACAAGTAACCGAACTCCTGTTTATGTAAAGAAACAATTCAACACCACTCAACCATCTAATAAAGATAAATTTAATGAACATGTTAGATCTCATCTATCACCATGACCAGCGGGGCATGAGGCAGAATCATGCAGGCCGTAGAAACAACAATAGACTCGACAACCCTAACTCATTACTAATATCAGTGGGGCATGAGGCAAAATCATACAAGCCGTAATACAATAACAAGATCATGGGGCTAACACATCTTTCAACTTATCTCTACTTCAACGATCTCGTGATGTGAGCTGTTCATAAAAGCATTCGATATCGACTAAACAACTGATTTAGGCATAGCGCACAGTTAAGGTCATGCCTTCTCAGGAACAGATCTATCAACTAACGATCCCCACTCTACAGTGCTAACAGTGGGGTGAGAGGCAGAATCCCATAGGCCATGATAACAGGCCATGGAATGGTTCTCGCTAACCAATAGATCTACTCAAGATCGAATATGCCTTAACCGCACACTATGCACGATTAAGATTAATATAAAACAGCTAATAAAAACATAACTCATCGTTTAAGATGTAGATTAGATCAGTTTAAGATTAGCAAACGATGGGTTAAATAAGATATAAGGCCGATCCAGATCAATCTCAATCAGACAGAGTGATATTGCTGTAATTAGATAAACAATGAAAGCAATAAGCAATATCGGTAACTTAATGAATCTACCAAAGACTGCCATTTAAAGGTAGAGCCGATAACTTGACCTCTATCTAGTTCAAGCAGTGGGGTGTGAGACAGAATCACACAGGCCATACTTGAACTAGGCGAGAGTCGATAACTAGCCTATACCAGAGTCGTAGTGGGGGTCGACCAGATCGATGCAGCCATACGAATAGAGGTATAAACCATGATGATACTTATAGACAAGCAGTGGAGGTCGACCGGATCGATGCACCGTACTCGCTGAAGAACTCGCCGAGATCTACTCTACTCCTACTCCTAAGGGGTGGCCGGAGCCAAAAAAAGTAATTGACTTGTATTTGATTGATTGTTGTTCCTTACAATAGTCAGGGTTTAGTATTTATACCCAGAGCCTAAACATGAATCCTATTTGAGCACGATTTGTTACAGACTTTGGCATAAAAATGAAAATATTCCAAATTTAAGATAACTTGGACTCTAATCTTTCTGTTTTTGTAGAGTCCAACATGTTTTTGTCCTAGCGTCGAGCGTAGCCTTGTTGTTATCTGCTGGCGCTGTCTGAAGAAAGCCGATTACTAGATTTCGCATCTAAATCAGCTGTTTCTAATCCGCCCGCAACTGATCCCTTGATGATACGATTCTGGGAGCTTCTGGGTCCCTGTGGCTCTCCTTTCAAATTTTGGTGTAAACACATGCCCCCCAATTTTGGGACAAAAGAAATTTTGTTCCAAAATTACCATGTCCGTGCTCCCGATAGGCCCGTAGTCACGGGTAAGGAATCTCGGGGGTCTACTATTTGTCGTCGTCCATGTCAAGCCATGAGCCCATGCTTCAAAACTTTTTCAGAGCATTATTGCTTCACGGGCGTTTGGACTCATCCTTCCAAGCCAGCTATAAAATGGCTATCCGACCCTAGTGAGAGCAAACTCAATGATTTAGCCATGTTCCACTTCTATCTGCCTCATCGGGTGTTTACGATCCCGCTGGATCCTTCATGGTTTATCCTTTTTGCTATGTAGATCCCAAGCGGTTAGGAGAATTCTCGTGCATAGGGTGATTGTGTCGCTCATTCTAGCATCCTGTCAAGCAAGAGGATCAGCTATTGCAGTTAGGAGAATTCTTGTGATATCACCTGAGTCTTCTCTCCATGCTAGCAAAGCTATCCTAGTGTTTGCAAGAGCTAAAATGTGTGGACACCTTCCCCTTGTTTACTCCACTAAATGCCCACTGGAAAAGCCACGGGCTTCTTCCCCATAGTTTTCCGATTTATCAAAAAATCGGTTGACTTTATGTTTAGGCGGGCGATTTCCTCTTTCCTTGGGCATAATGTTAGCAATGGGCCAACGTCAACTCGCCTCGCGACAGACTTTGGCCTTGTTGGAGCCCAAACTCCCTTCAATCCAAAATAAACTGGATAGGCTGATCTCTGGTAAAATCTCTGAATCTTTTTCAGATCTTTTGTAATTTGAGGAAGCAATCAGTCCGAATCTGTTATTTCTTTGTTATCCGTCTCCTGAACTTCCGAAGTGCCGTTCCGCTTTCGTTTCTGATTCCAAACTCATACCCCTAGCGAAATCTATCTTCTCGCCTTCCTGGGCTATATAAATGGGCCTTGGCAGTTGATCTAAGGATAACTCACTTTGCCCCAAACCCTATGCACCCTTAGCATAGTTCCTGCTTTCCCGCAGGTCAGAGATCATGGAGAACAGCAAGAGGTTTCCTGAGAAGGTCTTCATTGGATCTGCATCATTGCGTCAGTGCCTTCGTCATCAGGAGGGTATATCCCATGATGCCTCCACTGCCTCGGGGAATAGGGCCAACTCCGTTCGGCCTTCAAGGCCTTCCTCGTCGACGACTTGCCACCAGCCCCCTTGCCATCAGATGAGGTGAATTGATAATGATGATCTGCTTGCCTCCATTGATCAACATGGCCAGAGTTTCGCTGAGTGTCTATCCCTCATAGAATCAGCCCTGGCCATGGTTCGATGCCGATCACCTCCTGTGGTCGATTTAGGGGAGGATAGGTTGGCCAAGGCCGAGGCCAGAATTGCGGGTGAGATACCTGTCATAACCTCTGCCTCTTTTCAATTTTTGTCTCCTAGACTCTGATCACCTCCCCTTTGAATCTTTTAGATCTATCTACTCAACTGGAGAGCCTTCGATCAGCTCGGATCATGCGGCGGGATTTGTCAATGCCAGGGGCGCCGTTTCGGTGGTTCGTTTGCATGACATCCTGAATCGTGTCCGGGAGGTTACTCTCCATGGCATTCGTCATGGCGCTGCCATGGCACTAGCTGCCACCCAAGCCCGTTCGGGCCAAAATCTTCAGCTTCTTCCCCATGGTTTTCCAGATGCAGCATACCCTGGGAGCAGGAGCGCTTGGTCAAGGATTTCATGAGTGCCGCCAATTCTGTAGCTTTTAATACCTTGGCCGATGACATAGTAGGCAAGGTTTTCTTTGGACCATAGTTTGTAATAGGCAATATTTAGCAGATAATTTTCCTGTCTTGGCACTATGTGCATTACTTTTGTTTATGCTTGCTTTTTTGGCTAAAGAGCCGATTTGATATAGCCGATCCAGGCCCTTGGTTTAACCAAGTCTGAAAACACGACTTTTCTTAAGAGAACCCTTCGATTTCCTGCCTTTCAGTTGCTCAGTGCTGTATTTCCATCGGTATTAGTGAAGTGGTGCTTCGCCTTCCATTAATTGTTGTTGCCTTTTACACGTCCCGAGGCGCCCGTTCCTTCGCTTCAGGTCTTCAAATACCGGTTGGTGGTTTCGGCCTCGAATATATCCTTACTCGCAACTATTTCTCCGCTCTTCTCCGCCTATTGAAACCCTGTAGCGGTTCTCTTTCTCCCTTTCATAGATCCAATCGTTCTTCCATGGTCGGCGAAGATAACCGAGGTAAGCACGCGGCGGAGAAAATTCCGGTGGAGAGTATGCCGACGAATCAACGCCTCTGGCGCATGAGGTGAGATTGGCATTTCTTGTTCATGATGATGAACAGTCCTGATCCGCCTATAGGTTTGTTGTGAATGATAGTCTCCGTCCTCTTCCTAGGGCCGGCGGGCCCTCTGACGCCGCATCTTCTGTGTCGGCCTCATCGTCGGATTCTTCCGATTCCTACAACGACGACGACGCCTGGCGCTATCTTCATGAGTGGAGGATGGCTCAAAACCATTACTCCGAGGCAACTTGGGAGAACGGCCAACTAGAGATTCGCCTTGGGGTTTCCTAGGCCGCCCTTCACGTGGCTGAGGAGGAGGCCAGCGCCGTCCGAGCGCGGCTGGCCGAATCCGACGCCATGGTGGCAGGTAAGATGAATCCCATGAAGGTTTTTTACTCTGACTTCCATTATCTTCATCTTGACTGTCTTCTTGTTCTCATGATTGTCAGCCCTGACAGCATAGTTGGAATCTCTCCAACTAGCGGTGAATGTAGTCGTGGACTCCGTCAATGCCCGGGGTTCCTCCACCGACGTTCGGGAGATCGCCCTCCATGGCGTTCGTCATGGTGCGGCGGTAGCCCTGACCGCGGCACAAGTCCGAACTGGGTACGAGCTTCACACCATGGAAACAGGTTTCCTAATGGGCGATGGCCCTAAGGAGCACGAGGACCTACTTGATGAATTCACCATGGCAGCGGAGGCCGTAGTAGACATCACATCCGCTCAGGATGTGGTGAACAAGGTCTTTGATTAGTTTATACTTAGGGTAATATGATGAACAACGACTCTTGTTCTTTCCATGGATGCACCTCGGTACAATGCTGTTGTGTATGACTGTTTCTATCTTTTGTTTTTTGCTCTATAGGCGATACATATCGTATCGACTTTTATTGCCTTTGAAGATTTTCATTTTTGAACTAGAGGCGATACCCTTACGGTACCGGCTATTAGAGCCAAGAATGAATCGGCTATCGAATGTTGCCCAGACGCCAGGATAACGTCTAGTAGAATTTTTAATATCAAAGATTAGGCGAGTAATCAACCCAGGTCAAGCGCCCTATTAAGCGAAACAGAACTTCTCTTAAGAAATCCATTAACTCTGAATCGCACTTACACTTTAACTCAGCATTCACATACGTCGGCCTAAACCCATCTCCAAGACTTAATGCTCATTTTTCCTTTGATCCAACGGTCGACGTGAAGCTGTGACTTTTCTACTAAAACAAACTCTTAGAGCCGATCGCTTGCATTGGCTGTTGGCTTTCATTGCTGATTTTAATGAAGCCTCCTTCCCATGACTTGCTAGAAAAACACTCGAAATCTCCTAGTTCCCAAAAGACTGGATCGACTATCGCGATGTTTACAGATTCATCATCACGAACCAGTTCGACATCATCTCCATGCCATTGAATCAAACACTAATGCATGGTCGATGGTATGCAGCAATTCGCATGAATCCAATCACGACCGAGGAGTAAACAGTATGATCCTTTTCCATCAATAACAAAGAACGTGGTGAGCAGAGTTTTACTCCCGATTGTCAGTTCAACATTTATTGCCCCCCGAGGCTTGGATGTATTTCCTCCGAAGTCTCTAAGCATCATGTCGGTCTCAAGCAAATATCCTTGTCCCTTGCCAAGCTTACGAAAAATGGTGTATGGCATAAGATTGACAGAAGCACCTCCGTTCATCAACATCTTGTTCATCGGCTTCCCATCAACAAAACCTTTCATGTATAAAGCCTTTAAGTGCCGATGCTTGACTGGCTTATCAAATATTGCTTGCTGCACAACCATTAACTTGGCAACCATCTCTTCATACTCTAACTCATCGAAGTCTGAATAAACTTCCTGATCTACCGGAGCTCTGAATTCTGATGGTAACAGAAAAGCCATTTGGATATTAGCCGATGGTTGCCTCTTATCAGCTATCTGCTTGGTACGCCATACTTGAGTTTTACCGGGTGCCTAAGCCTGTTCCATCTCTCTGTTCCTTAGGCGCTGCACCCTCCTCTTTTGGCTTCTTGTCAAATCTCTTAGGCACCACTGGCCTTCCTGCCACATGTATATTCTTTTAGTGCCTTCCTCTTCATGATCAACCTAGTTTTGTCCAATGACTCTTTTCCCCAACCGATCATGAACACTTTTGTTTTTTAAGCGTCGATCCATGTTGTTATAATGATATACATCTTGAGCATGGATAGACCGGCGGTTGGTTCGAGATTGCCTATACTCTCGATATTGATTACTACATTCTAGACAGTCGTGTCTAGTAGGCAACTTCAAACCTTTATTCCAGCAATGTCTAAAGAAGGGACAATTCCAATGTAATTCAGCTTGTTCCCTTTCATACTTCTCTTCTTCTAATTGATGCTGGTATGCTTGATCCTTTAACCAACGCTGATAATCCTTTTCCTTCTACCGCTACCATTTATTCAGCAGAATCCGAGATGTGACCCGCGGCTTTGATGTCTCTGCTTTCGACATCTTCCCCTGCTCGTGTTGGCTCTTTTGTTCGGCACGACATCTTCTAGTCTCTCTGTACTCATCAGCCGATATTTGCATTTTGGGATCGACTGTTCCAGCTTCTCTTGATTTGGTCGATGTTAGGACCTTGGTTTTTTCTTTAAACAGCCCAGCATTAACCATGTTCTGATCTCCTGGGAAAGGATTATCATCGACTTTCATCTTCCGAGGTGTATCGAATTTGAGCCTCCCTTGCTGAATAGCTCTCTGTATATGCTGCCTGAAGATTCTGCATTCATTAGTGGAATGAGAAGTAGCGTTATGGAATTTGCAGAACTTGTTGTTCTTCAACTGATCAGGGGGCAACATGACATGACCATCGGACAACTTGATCTGCCCCTTCTCAAGCAAGAAATCGAAGAGCTTGTCCGATTTGGTAACATCAAAGTCATAACTCTCCTCAACTCCTCTTCCCCAAGGATTTGGCACCATCACTGTCTTCTTGCCCCAATTCTATTCAGCTGCAGCAACTTCTTCTTCTTGTTCATCTTCATAGCCGTCATCGACTGAATATGGATCATAAACTTTGGCCATTGAGGTACTCTTCTAGAATCAGGTGTCTCTGCATATGCTCTAGAATTGGCTATTAAGTGCTGCCACTCATTGAGCCAATTGACCCAAGTTGTCAAATTCCTGTCCCATCAGTTTCTCTTTCCACATCGGTTGTATTCCTTGAACGGCTAAAGCAGCTAACTGATCATCGGCCAAGCCCAACGAGAAACACAGATTCTTAGTCTCTCGGAATCTCTGAAGAAACTCAGTGCCCGATTCATTAGTCCTCTGTCTCATGGTTGTCAAATCGGTTATTTTCTTCTCTCCAGTCCCAGTGTAAAAATATGTATGAAGCTTCTTCTCCAAGTCAGCCCAATTGGCAATGGAGTTGACTGGTAGTGACGAGAACCAAGTGAAGGCCGGCCCTGACAGGGACAAGGAGAAGAAATGAACTCGATCTTCGCCCAATTGTGTAAGATGCCTACTGACATGTTCTATTGTGCTTGTACCGTCTTGACTAGTGAACTTGGCGAATTCCGGGAGCCTATAATTTGTAGGGAGGACGACCAAATCATACCATTTTGGATATGGGCGTTTGTACGAAAAAGTCATTCCTTTTGGCTTCAGACCGAACTGATTCTTCATCATCTCGGTCACCTTGAGCAGCAACTTGTTAGCTTGTGGATTCAGATTTTTCGGTACTTACTGACCCATATGTGGATTGAAATCCCGCGTGCCTTGATATCCTGGATTTGGTATCATGTGGAGGGTGTTATAATCTGTGCCATAATGATAGCCTTGTGGAATCTCAATCTATTGGGTCCTTTACTGGCTTGCTACTTGAAGTCTCTGATTATAGACATAAGGATCTATATCTCTACGGATCCTTTAAATTGATGGTGCTATCTTCTGAGTTAACGACGGTATGTGGCCTGATGTGCCAAAATTGATCATCTGATTTTGACTTTGCCCCACCGGGTGCTGCACACGCTGTACTAATGGTCCAGGATTGTACTGTATCTGATTTGTAGCAGTACCCAGAGTTTGTTAAGATGAACCTTATAGTCTCTGGATGTCACCATTACCAGTTGGTGCTGCTTCTTGATGGCCGGTACCGACTTGATTAGTCCCTTGAGTCGACGGATCTGGAATATTATAATAAGCCAATCCAACCTGAGCAACTGGAATTCCATGAATCGTCTCTTTCATGGCGTTGTGAAATGCGTCAACGAAAGCTTCATTGTGGCTTGATAGAGCATCACGAATGGACTTGTCTGTGGCTTCCGTAAAGAAACGCCTTTCTTCAGCTTCGACTGTATCTATCTGTCCGTGTAGTAGAACTCTTGGTAGTGGAAATTTTTTAATAATCGTGCTGTCATGCGTTTTGGTGTAGGACAACAAACACTTCTTCTGTAGCTTTGTTGATAGTATCCTTATCTTCATCAGGTAGGTCTTCATGATGTACCATAAGGATGTTGTCGTTATTGTGAACCGCCATGACGATTGTGGTGTCCCACCGAGCATGCCAGAAATGTATGTCGACATAGAATTTTGTCCCGTGCCGAGGACACACGCAGCAAGCCGGAAGGGTCTGCTCGATGGAGCAGATCCGCCTAGCTTCAGCGCAGGGGTGGTCGATCCTGCGCAATCCTCCCGAGGCGTGGCAGTCAATTTAACCTAGCAATTGACAAGGAGAGAAATTTCATCAGTAATTAAGGGCAGAACTTACCGGTGTTGCCAGACAGTTCCTAATGTACGGCTGTGAGAGACGATATGGAAGAAAATCGGCTAAATAGCCGATCCCTGTATATTCATGAGAATAAGTCAGTTAGAGCTCGTGGGGTCGTGTGAAGAAGAATCGGTTATCATTCAGAATAAATATCATTTAAGCAAACATTAATCAATAGCAATAAGATATCGATGATGGTCGGTTTATACTGAGCCAATGATTATAAGTAACCGAACTCCTATTTATGTAAAGAAACAATTCAACACCACTTAACCATCTAATAAAGATAAATTTAATGAACATGTTAGATCTCATCTGTCATAATGACCAGTGGGGCATGAGGTAGAATCATGCAGGCCATAGAAATAATAATAGACTCGATGACCCTAACTCATTACTAATATCAGTGGGGCATGAGGCAGAATCATGCAAGCCGTAATACGAACAATTTTCTTGTGAACCCTAGAACATTGTCCCTCTCAATATAATAAAAAAATGTTCTACCTTTATTAGAAAAATGGTTCTCCTATGAAATGTCATCCAGATATAGATATATTTAAGTAGGATACTGTATAAAAGTTATTATTGAATAAATACAATAGTTAAATCGGTATTTAATCTGAAAGCCCTAGCATTTTTAAGTATCTAATTTTTTTGCACGCGTGATGACATCAGCAATTTTGTTTTCACTCAGCTCGACTTAGATCATTTTTGTCACAGCTTCACCACCAGCTTCATGAGTTGTTTGAACTTTCTTTTTTTTTTTTGCCAAATGGGCCTTTCGAAAACAGCTTCACCTATGAAGCTCCTTAAATCCTGCTATCACATGAAAATGGGTTGGGATGAAGCTGAAAATAGTAGCTTTACAATTTTACCTTGTACTTGTGGGGCCCACCGTGTGTAAAGACTAGATCTGTTATAGGCACGGCCGTTGCTGGACGCAAGCACTTCCGCGTGCGAGCACGAGCGCCGCCATGGCCGCTGAGGCCTACGAGCAGGTCTGGGCACGGGCGGGCGCAACCTTCGTCCGAAGAATAGAGGCGTCGGGAGAGAGAAGGAAAGAAGAAAAGACAAGGGTGTTTTGGACATTTCAACATCTATATCTACTATGTATAGTTGTTTTGTCAAACGAGTCATCAAAACAGTTTCAACTTTATCGATTGAGCTGAAACAAATAAACAGCTTCATTAGTAAAACTGAACCGCGCCAAACGAGACCTTCAGTTTTTTGGCCCGTTTTAATTGACGATGAGGAAAGATCCAACTTGATTACCTTGCCAGCTACCGCATGAGTCATTGCGGGCTAGTGCAGCAGCTTTACTTTTGGGCTGGTCATTTTTAGAATAATAATAAAAAGCTAATGAACAATTTTGTATTAGAAACCTTATGGATGCTGCATCACCAGCCTGGAATCCTGGCCCAAAGCTTTGAAAAGGCGGCACTATCATATCATCTACCACGTTCTCTCTTCAATCCAAAACAAAGTTCCAAAACGCAAACGCCCTCTCCTGCAGTTGTAGCTTGTAGCTTGGCATGGAGGCGGCGGGCAGGGATGGCGGCCGGGGGCCTTCTTGGAGCTACCGGCAGCACGGGGAGAAGGCCGGATCCAGTTCCTACACCGTTAGCAGCAGCTCCAGATCAGGTACCATCGTCTCAACCGCCTACACATCTAGCGGGAGCGCCTCTCGCCGCTCCTCTAGTATCTCTATGGAGTCGGCCTTGTTGCAATTGGACTCGGAGCTCAGGGTGGGCACGTCCGGGATTGAAGCCGTCAAAAAGGATGCCGAGTTTGCTCAACAAATCAAGAAGCCCCGCAAAGCAGCCGAGGAAACGTTGAAGGAGATGAGGATGAAGCGCATTGAAGGCCTGGTTCAGGAATTCTTCCGTGGGCCGTCAGAGAATCGCAGCATCTTAGGCGGCGGCGGTGGCATGAGTGCCCTGGAGAGGTGGTTCTCGGAGCTGGGCGTCAGCTGGGTTCTCCAACTCGATGTCGAGCATCCTACACGAGATAATACATGGAGCTGGATGAAAGCTCTCGAACAAATCATGGAAACCATTCGTCTCACGGCGACTTTCTTTCCCGACCATGGTCATGGCTTTGTGGGCATGCCTGGTATTAGTGAGGAAGAGGTAGAGAGCGGGAAACAAGCTACTAGTCTGGATCCAGTACAGTTCGGACTGTTTTTCCAAGAAGCCATGTCGAAAATGCTCCTTTTTGTTGATGTCAAGTTTAGTAAATCTCTTTCTATACGTGGGCCAGTAGATGTAGCCTCTCACATTTCCTGCCTCGGTATATATTATGCTCTGTCCAAGGCGTTATCGGGGATCAGATTGCAGTTCCATTCGCCGCCCTCAGCAGAGGTTGAAAAGATTGAGAAGGAAATGGTAAGCCTCTTGTCAGCAACTCAGCAAAGCAGCACAAGGCGATTGAGGCCATATGGAGCACAATGGAGGAGATTACGACTCATGCCCTCAAGCCAATTGAAGAGTACTCGTCAGGTACTCAGACTCCACAAGAATCATCGGACATTCACTGGGACAGTACTTTACTAATGATCCACATCAACATCTTGCTACGCAATGATTCCACAGTTACTGATCCATTAGTATCCCACGCAGCTAGCCTTGGTAAGTACGTGCCTCAGACTGGACTTGGAGAGGCACCACCTTTGATCAGCCTCATCACAGAGATGGTTTCTTGTCTTGAAGAAAAACTCATCACCAAGTCACAATTATTCCTAGATAAAGGCCTCGGCTTATTATTCCTCCTCAACAACTCAAACTTCATACGGGAGAACCTCAAAGACACTCTCTCTGCTTATACCAAAGTCGATGTAGAAATCGTCACTCGCAAAGACGAGCTTGGGCACTATATAGAGAGGTATATACAGGTATCATGGGCACCGATGTTGTCATGCTTGTCCAATCATACACCACTCTGCCTGGGGAGAAACCACTCCCCACTGTCCAAGTTCGAGTCTGAATTTCAGAAAACCTACACTACCCAAAAGCTGTGGAAGGTCCCAGATCCCGAGCTTAGGAAAAGGCTGTGCAAAGCTGTCACCGAAAATATCATTCCAGGCTAAACAAAATACAAAATACATAGAGGATAGGGAACGAGCCTTAGCTCGTGTGGCAGCGCTGCTGGTGGTGCAGCGGCCGGTCGTGGGTTCGAGCTCTGCTCGACCCACGATTTTCCACTGGGGTTTTTCCCCATTTTCAGCAGTGCCTCTCTCGCATGGAACTACAAAGGGATTGCGGCGCGCCCGTCGCCTACGGAGCCTTGGACGGTTTCGGTGATCTCCTCAAGGACGCGAACTTGAAATCTAGGTGTAGTTGTAGGATTTGTTTGTGTACGTGTGTGTGAGTGTGTGTGGTGGTGTTGGTGTGTGTCAGTTCATGAACAAATACTACAGTTGTACCTAGATGAGAGGCGCAAAAAAATACATAGAGGATAGCAAGGTTACCAACCCAAAATTCACTCCCCAGGAGCTGGAAGAGATGCTGCAAGAGCTGTATGAAGGATGATGAATAAACTGCAACACGGAGGACAAATAAATTAAGTCACCATAGGTTTCCATTTGTGTTGGCATGCATTCTGATTAAACTTTGTTCCTTCAAATGATTTGACTTCTGAAGCTGTATACGAAGTAAAAAATAAATAAATTGAAGCACTATGAAACTTCATTTGGCAATTTGTATCTCCCTGTGCTATTCATTTCTGAATAAATGTGGAGCAGCCGATGGCTGTATGTATGAAATGTACCTTCTGTCTTGTAGGCTTGTACCAACACCAGTGGTGTTTACTTACTGATCTTCTTTTTCTCTTCAAATCACGCTTCATGCATTGTCATTTTTCTCAAGGAGTTTTTTTTTATGATTGTACTAGTGCTATGGCACATATTTCATTCAGAGGAGGTGAAAACGTTGTATAACTCGCAAGAAACCAGTTGGCGAGAGCACACATGGCCTAATCGAAAGAAACTTGCCGACACTACTAGATGCCATATAGTGTTCCTATTACCCAAAGCCAAAGCCCTAGCAACCAATAGCGCTGGTAGAGAAGCAAAGTGCATGTTGCCCACCTGAATCCACAGAGCTGAGCTACCTCATGACAATGTAGTGGATGGTCCGAGGGCTAATACATTCAGCTGAGGAAAACCCGTCACTTTTTCCATCAAGCGTTGTCGCAACTAGTCACCAAAGTGATCTCTATTCGATCCGTTTCATGAGCCAAGCCTCTGACCTGCCTAAGTTGTGTGTATTTGTAGTTCACACATGTAAGTATAGTAAAACTACGGTTGATTGTTGGAGAATAGAGAAGTATACTTGCAGTACTTGAAAGCAACAATCTCATGTACATGTACAGATTTCTCATGGCTCATTTTTTTGTCTTTTAGCGTTCCATCATGATGAGGTACAGGAACACCGACCCGAGAGATATCCAGATAGTATGTGCAGAACTCAAGGGACTCCTCCATTGTCTATCCTTGAAGCATGAACCCTTACGGTCTGAATCTGTACCATAATTGCACCGACATCTGTAAGATAAATTAGTTTCATTAAATTCTCCAAGGGATATGTTTTGGTATCGGTAATGCATTCATTTAAACTTGTAGATGTTAATACCTTTTTTCTTAAAGTTTAGTCATAGTTATAGATAAGTTTGGTTTAGGGCTAGCTAAAGAGAACTATAAATTTAGTAGGTTGGATGCTGCTTTTGATAAATTAATAATTATATATTTTTTAAAACATTATAACATATCTGCATTGATATAATAAAATATTCGACAACACTCCTAGTTTTCTGACAAATAAATTGTGACATTTTAGGCATCGTAGTGCTGGCTTAACCTGTGCTTATGCCATTATAGTAATTATAGTCCATGCTAGGACTAGAATCTAGATTTTTTTTAATAAAATCAACTTCTCTAGAAATGATATTTGTAGAGGCGCTGACAACAATAGCCACCTCTACAAATTGATGTCTAGGGGTGGCTGTAAATCACAGTCCGCCTCTATAAAACGGGCCTCGTGTATAGCTACCCTGACCACTCCAACCCGAAGCCACTTGGGCCTAAAGGGCATAAACATTCTCCTCGTATTCACTTCATCTAATTATGAGATGAGTATTTAGGACCCTAAACGAATTCAAATGAAAAAGTTTTCAATTGCAAATTAGTAGATACCATTGAGTACTATAACTTTGGTTTTGGTGGTTTCTCCATCCGAGGTCGCTTGAAAAATTCAAATTTCAATATGTGAGGACTTGTAAATGAATTTTCCTACCATTTATTATTTCAAATAAAAAAGTTCTCAATTGCAATGTTTGACATCTTTTCGAGATCTATAACTTTGGTGTTGGTCATTTCTTCGTCCAAGATCGTCTGAAATCTTAAAATAATTAAATTTCAAAATGTGAGAACTTCAAATAGAATTTGCTGGACCTATATAATTTCAAATGAAAAAGTTATCAACTACAAAGTTGTAGATCTCTTTGACATATACAACTTTAATATAAAGTTTGTCTTCATCAGGCTTCAGTGGAAAAAGTTATGAATTTTACTGTGTTATACCTATTTTTAGAGACGGCTCTATATCCAGCCGCCTCTACAAACCAATTCTTAGAGGCAGCTCTAGATCCTGGCGGATCTAGAAATCCTTTTATATAAACGGTTGCATATAGAACCGCCTGTAAAGATAAGGGCATTTGTAGAGGCAGCATGTTTGGGGAACCACTTTTAGAGGTAGTCGTAGATTGAGCCGCCTCTATTAAAAAAAGGAGGCGTCTCTACAAACAGTTTTTTTAGTAATGGGGGGCGGTGGAGAGCGGATTGTTAGCTCCCAGCTTTGTAGTGTAAATGGAGAAGTGATTCTCACCAGCACTCCACCAGAATCTAGTCGCATTTTAAGCGTTTAACAGAGAACCGTATAATCTGGTCTGAAGAAGCTATGAGCGGAGCTCTACCAAACTAGCCCTAAAGAAATGTTATGTGGCAGGAGGCACAATGTACAAGAAATGCTAGTGTTTTAGCTTGTCCCAGTGAGGGAAAAACTTGAAGAGGACAACACTCCTTCGGATACAAGCCAAGGAGACAAAGAGGACCAGCATGGATGTCCAACTCATCCAAGTCATGGCGGAGGCCCAGTCCAACTCAAGTTGGAGTCCATCTCGGATTCTAGGAGCAGTACCAGGTAAAATCGACCCCCAGGGCTCATACAGACTCTGTTTTCGGCGAACCACATGTGCATGGAAAGATAATTTCATAAGTTAACCAATGGCTTTGGTTTGATGTCAAAATTCATCTGGAGTCAACGGAAATCATCGAAACAAGTCAACCTGCAGAATCTGTCAGAGTGCTGCGACACCGTCTTTTGGTCCATTGGACCATGTATCATCTTAGAGCCCTTTAGGGGCGCGAGTCTAGGGGTTTGCATGCCCAAGACATTATAATCAGCCGCCATTGCTCTCGTTAGAGTTTGAGTTTTGTTGCGTTCTTGTTTTCCTCGTGAAACTGACATTGTTCGCTGCACTTGTATCGCCAAGATCGACTACTGTGAACTAGGGCCTCTGTTCTTGATCTTCTTTACATGTGTTGACTAGTCTTTCGAATCAAGATTTGAATCTCATCAGATTCATATACTTCATATATATTTGCAATTTTAGATTGTGTTCTTCATGTTCTTGCTTGTGTTCTCGATTCACTTGTAGTAAAGCCTTCTCGGCGAGGGCAATCACGTTGTGCGTTGTTGGGACACGGATACCAAGGTCGTGAAGGCAATCCCCCTTTCCTCTCTCTTTTTTAGCAACTAACGATTAACCTAGAACATGGACTGCTGTGCTTTCTGGATAGTCTTCGTGCAGGGTGCCTTCGGACGCACAACCAAGTTGTGTGAAGGCCCACGGGTAGCAAATGCAATGTCGGCGAAGGCCCAGAGCTCACTTCAAGGCGGCGCCTGAGAGATGTCACGAAGGTCGCCAGGGGAAAGATGATGATTCGACGCGAAAGCTGATGAAGTTCGACAAAGGCTAGGCCTTCGCCGCCCGAGGACTGGGTTCTCAGAGGGAGCTCGTTCTGCGCGCCTGTTGGGCCTCCAGTGGGCTCCAAGCAAGGCCCATGAAGTAAGGTGGTTAGGAAGGAGAAGGCCGAAGATACCCCCGGAGGTCTCTATTTGTATGGGTATATCCCCAGAATATGCCTTGACGGTTGCAGGGCATAGATGTAAAAGAACTCAGCCTTGTACAGTGACCTATAAAAGGGGATAGCAAACCCCATGTAAAAGAGAGACCAATGAATCAATGAAACCCTAATTGTGTCATAGGCCTTCTTGTTGGTACTAAGCTTCGCCTGAGCGAAGACCTTTCAATACTTAACATGCTGGGAGCAACCTTCTCAACATTGGTGCCCACCGTGCTAGGCCAAGCACAAACCTACAATGGCAGGAAAAAGAAAGACCTCCGCTCGCACCCAGAGGGGGGAGGAAGTCCCTATGCGGGGAAGACCCAGGCGCAACACTCGAAGCACTTACGCCAGTCCACAACCGCAAGAAGGTGCAGAGGCCAAAGTAGAAGAGGTGGCTACGGCAGATCAGCCAGCAGACGATGGAGGGCAGCCAGCCCAAAACCTAACACCAGAGCAAACGCTTCATTAGCTACAAGCCCAACTTCAGCAGGCTCAGCAAGAAAGAGACTGGTTAGCGGCAGTCTACGCTAAAAACCAAAGGGCAGCACTCATGTCTCAGCAAGCATTAGAAGTAAGGCAACAGTTGGCTATCTTGCAAGCTGAAATCCAAAGCCTACTACCCAACCCTCCGCCTTTGCACAACTCTAACCAGCCTCCACCAGTTCTGCAAAACCAAGGCAGCCAGCTGCCAATCTCTCAACTTCAACCAATCTTCGGCACGCCTAGTAGCTTTCTACCACATCCAAGATCCATTGACAACAGGTCCCCGCTATCCAAAGGCTTACAGAGCACTCCTTGGCCATCTACATACAAGCCCATTTCCCTACCAAAGTTCAATGGCCAGACAGACCCCCGTCAATTCATCATGAGCTTCGAAGCTCCAATAGCCTCAGCCGGTGGAAATGACACCGTCCTAGCAAAGTCCTTCGTCATCGCAGCCGAAGGCGATGCCCTCGCCTGGTATTCCATGCTGAAACTAAAGTCTGTATACTCTTGGGAAAACCTCCATGGCAAAATCATAGCCAACTTCAAAGGATTCTCAAGTGAGTCCTTAACAGCCTCTGATCTCTTCCAATGCGAGCAGCAGCAAGGAGAATCTCTCAAGGAATATTACCAAAACTTTGTTCACCTCAAAGCTCGAGCTCCCAATGTATCCATAGATGTAGCAATTGAAGCAGCAATCAAAGGCCTCCGCATCGGAGGCTTCGCGGGCCACCTTGCTAGAGAAAAAACCCTCGATAATCGAAGAACTATACAATGAGTTTGAAAAATACTGCAGCTCTGACAACGACCTTCGTAGAAGACTGGAAGAGCAGGATTAGTACAAACAAACTCAGGGCCAAAGCAAAACCCAAAGGATAACAGAAATCACAATTAGCCACAGCGAAAGCAAGACCATCAAGTCTTTAACATAAATCAAGAAAGCAACCAGTAGCCTCAGCAGCAACAACCAAAAGACCAAAGCAACAGGCTTTACAACCAGCAAGAATATAGAAGAAATAACCAAGGCAAAAACTAGAATAGGAATCAAAACCAGAAGCCCCGAAGGCAGTACTGCTTCTTCCATGGAGAGAACAAGGGACACATCACCAGAGATTGTCCAAACGCCAAAGAAACACAAGAAAGAATCAAGAGCAGGGAAAACACGCAGCCTCCGCACCAGCAACCAACAAGGGAAGTCAACCATACCTCCGCTGTGGCCTGGCAGCAGCAGCCATATTGCCCCATGTATCTGTAACAGAACCGACCAATTTATAAGAGCACAAGTACAAAAGCAATCACTGGAGTGATCAAACCGTCATACTTGAACCCATATAAACCTGGTAGTCAACTGAAACCATGAAGGATTTCAAACCAACTTGCATACAACCAAGATCATAGTGATTCAACATAACAAGCCACATGTTACATCCATTTCACAAGTAGTTCACAAGTATCTCATACATCGGAGTTCACATAGTTATTACAACACGAGTTCACAAATAGCGGAAGCAAAGTAGTTGGAAACCATCACACACACTTAGTTCAAATACAAGCTAGTTCCATAGTCATATCAAGCAAAAGCATCATGACAAGATAACATAGAAGATCATGCCCATGATCTAGTCTTCATCCCCAGTAGGGTGGAGACAATACTTGCAGTAGCCATTATAAAGCACGTCATCTGCAATAAGAGGGAATAAACCCTGATACGAGAATGTACTCAGCTAGTCTTACCCGTCGTAAACAAAAAATAAATGACACTAAGGAGTATGCAAGGCTTTATCGGTGGATCTTACTTGACAACCATTTTGCATAAAAGCTTAAATAATACAAGAGCATAATTTAAATTATTAGTTAAGCAGCAAGTTACCAATATTAACCTATCATCTAGATTAGCACCTGTACTAGAGCAAGCACTTGATTAGAATCCAACCATTAGTAACCATATCCGGTATAATGTTGTAACATCATCATCATCATTATAACCATCAAGTCAATTAAGTGTCTCTACGTTGCCGCTGCTCAGTCAAGTTCTCACTATCCGGGAGAGACGGTGACTCAAATCAATTCCAACCCAGCTGGGGAATTATTCCTAACACACACCCAATCAACCTGATCAGTGGTTGCCTCGAGTCACCTTTGGTATAGCTCAGGAACAAATTCGTGGGTCCGAGCAGCACTGCACTCTCAGGGAATCCACTCTGCTAGGAGGTCAATCTCTCCTTTGGACTTACGCCAATGGCCCCCCGCACATCCTTACTTCCGCCAGAGTGCACACTTTCACTTCCCGGCTTCCGGCCTGAGTTGAGCTACTCGGCTTCACAGTCGAAATGAGTTATCCGGCCAACTAAGTGATATGCATGCGTTCAACATGACATAAGGACGTACATCGAATCGGTCCTTAACCAACACAGACGGGGATAGATTCACACCCAAGACCTCCTTGCCTTGTTGTTTCACTATCGACATCCCGCCCGGTCTCCATTTATTGTTAACACATGGTTATTTCCACGATAGTAAATATAGCCGACCGTGACCAGACATCATCCTATCTTGCAGGTGATAGGAAATTACCTGACTTTACCAGTCTAAGCATGGCTAAGCATTGATTCGCTCCTGGACCTAAATAGGATTCAGGGTACATTTACTGGACAAGGAATAGATAGATATGCAACAAGTGTTTGCATCCAACACCTATAACTTAATGCATCAAACATATAAAGATACTCAAAGTAACATTTTCAAAACATAGGAGACTTAGAATGCTCTGGGGCTTGCCTTTCAGAAAAGAGGATGGTTGGTGATCGGGACACTCAAGAACTTCTTCTTCGTTGGCTCCTCCTTCTAGGGCCTGCACCTTCTGCTCCTGCACTTGCTGCTGCTCCTTCGGAAGTCCTTGTTCGAATTCTAGAAGCATGACTCCCTCTAGAACACCTATTGCATGCATATGCAACGAATAAGAGTCATGCATGCAAAAGAGATGGAAGGTGATGATGAAATGTACAGCCATGTATAGGTGGGCACATGAATGACATGATGATACAAGATTAGTATCTACTTTACTGAGTAGGTGCATATCTCTTCTTGAAAACAAGAACTACACACTCACCAAGCTCTAACAACCTAAGATAAAATTGTTCATCTTTAGTAAGAGGTCTAGCACCTGCAACTAACAACTTATCTTCATTAGCCTAAGCATCTAAATCATCACATCAACTCCTATAAAGCAATCAAGTTATTCACTGCATTCACAGATGTAGGGCTGCAGACAACAGCTGCTAGTTTAACTCATATCAGGAGTTGTAATGATCCAAAAGACATGAAACAAGACAATCTGGAAAGCTTATGAAATTTTCTACAATTCATATTTAAACATCTTGGCATGATTCCCAAGTTAACAGGGTCAAACAGACACATTTATCAAACCTAGTCTAGAAATTCCAGAGAACTACAAGTTCTGAAGACCGACTTTGAACAGTCATAACTCACAAACCATTTGGCCAAATGCCATGCAAATTTAACACAAGATAGTTAAGTGAGTTATCTACAACTTTGTTATAGACAAGATTCATAGCAAACATAATCTTCACCATGTAATTTGTATAACTCTAAAATCTGTCCAGAAAGTCACTATAAGTGAATTACAGTGAAAATAATATTTCACTACATACAAGAATAGTACTTTGAGCACTACCAATGTTACCAATAGTTAACATACATAAAATGAGTACTAGAAAACATAGTGGTCATTCCTAAATAAATTCTTTTCATGCATTTATTAATTTATTTAGATAATTAGGTGAAATAATAAACACATAGCAAAAGTGTACAGAAAATTCCACAAAACTTACAATAGCTGATACATGTCCCTAATAGGCTACTATATAAATTTCACAGCATTTAAACAAGTATAACATCCTACATAAAAATGACAAGCCAGTAGGGCTTAAATTAGCATAAATAGGAAATTCTATTTAAAAGTGTCAAACAACAGTATTCATATTTTTCTTAGCTTCATCACAGCACAAGAACACTGTACAAAAAGTTTCATGCTCAATGGATATATATTTTTACCATGAAAAATAGCACAAGAATCTGGCATTTATTTAAGATAAATAGCAAACTCCTATTTCCAGCAAGATCACTGTCGATAGAATATCGTCGGCGGTCCTCCGAGGGGTATCCCACGATGGTAGATTGATCGGCAGAGATGCGTGTAATTGAGAACAAGAAGGCAACAGAGACACAAGAGTTAGACAGGTTTGGGTCGTCAGCGCGACGTAATACCCTACTCCTATGGCCTGTTGGATTGTATTGGCTTCGTATGATATTGCCTGTATTTTGAGGGGGTCGCTGCCCGCCTTATATAGTCTGGGGGGTAGGGTTACAAGTCGATTAGATCTAGGAGATAACCGGAAAGTAACAATAGATTATAGGAATCTTAGGATCGAACGTATCCTAACAGATCTCGTAGTATCTTCAGGATATCTTTCCAGTGTCTTGCGAGGCGCGTCGAGTAGCGCCGTGCTCCGCAAGGCTTCGTCTTGTGGGCTGGCCCACCCCTAGGGGCATAGCCCATGTAGTCTGCCGTGGGTATCCAGGGTTGTAACCCCACAGCTAGTCCCTGAGCACCTTGTATCCATTGTGGAACGCCGTCTTGAGCTTGTCCGAGTAGGTGTGAACAAAGCCGAGCAGTTAGACTCATAGTCCGACCACTGTAATGAGTCACTGAGCAGTTGTGAACCGTCGCCGAGCAATGTATCCCAAGTAAGGCTTGCCATAAGGATGTAAGGAGCTCAAGTTCAAAATAAAAAATTTCCCCGTAGTGGACCAAGTGTGTCCACTTAGAGTCCGACCTCGAGAAAGGGAGATAGTCTTCTTCAACTTCAAGAGTCCTAGAGTCTTCCAAATTAAAGCAAACACATTCACCGCAAGGTGAAGTGTGCCCACTTAGTCCCCGAGCCTGACAGTAGGTGACATAGTCATATGGTGCCAGGGTCCAAAGTAGAAGAAAAGCAGAAGACCAGCCGAGCAGGCAGCCAGTCCCTGGGCGCAGCCCTAAAATGAAAAAGCGCACATTCATCGTAAGGTGAAGTGTGCCCACTTAGTCCCCAAGCCTGACAGTAGGTGACGTGGTCACGTGGTGCTAGGGTTAGAAAGAACAGTAACCAGAGGAAAATTCCCAGCATGGTGAGGAACCAAGTTGTAGTGATGACGTAGTCCCCGAGCCACAAGTGGAAATCTTGAAGAAATCAAATCGTGGAGAAAAAACGGAGTAGTGGCTGTAAAGTAGGAGTTACTGAGCCTTAATGATATTGCGGAGGTCGGTCAATATTCAGTGTGCAGTAATAAATTGCGGCGAAAAATAGGCGATATGGGCTGTAGTTGCGCGGAAGCCCAGGTAACGGTCCACCACGCTGCTTCGGGAAATTCAGAGAGGAGCGAATCGTGGTGTGGTTTCCCAAAAACCCTTAAATGCGAAAAGTGGAGGGGGTGCTTTATAACTGTGCCGCCGCGCTCTGCGCTCCCACCTTTGCCACTTTGTCACTTCGTCTTCCTCCTTAGCCCTCACACTTCCCAATTCACATTCACACGCGCTTCCACCGCCAATCCCAAACTAGATCTGAGAGATGGCACCGAAGAGGGGAGGTGGTAACCCGAAGAAGGCGGCCATCGGAGCAAGCCATGACAAGGAATGGGTGCCGTCACTCATGGGGGAGGCGAAGCGTAATGGGATGGTGGAGGCGGGCGTTCTTCCTGACCGTGTTACCATCGGATGGTGTCTAGACAGCGGTGAGCCCTTTTTGATGTCACACACCGACGAAGTTGTAGTTTTTGAAGATTATTTCTGGCACGGATTAGGATTTCCTATTCATCCTTTCTTGCAGGATCTGTTGGAGTTCTGGGGAGTGAGTCTGTGCAATCTGCATCCCAACACCATCTTGCACATCTCCATTTTTATCCATTTCTACGAGGCGTATCTCAGAATTCTTCCCTACTTCAACCTCTTTTGACACCTATTCTAGCTGAAGAAGAAGGGCGGCGGCGGTTCCAAAGTAGTCGGTGGCATGTATCTGCAACTCCACGATGGGATGGCGGGCGAGTACATCACTGTGCCACTGAACACCTCACTGAAGGGATGTTACGCCAGGTGGTTCTACATGAAGTAGAGTCATCCTGCCATCCGCTGCGATGTCAACCACATTCCGAAGAACTAGAGGAGCTGGTCGGAGAAGCCGAGCAGTGTTGATATGGATCAGGTGAGGGAGCTCCTCGGCTTGATAAAGGGCATAAAGATGAATGGCGTACTAGTGGTGGCGAGCTTTATAGTGCACCACGTCTAGCCCTGCAAGGAGAGGACCCACGCAGGTTTTGACTTCAAGGGGGGCACTGACGGCACCTGGAAGAGGATAGAGAGGCTGTCGAAGGAAACAGTGATACACCGAGCAGCCGAACTATTCACTCCAAACGCGCCATTCAGCATGCCAGGGCAAACAAGAGCCTCAACTGCACAAACCCACCTCCTCAAGTAAAAAATCTCAACTATTGTTCCTGATGCTTTTTTCCCTGTACTGGTGCCGAGCAGTGAACTGATTCACTTGTGGAAAGATCCATTTGCAGGAATGAGTGGCGTACTTCTTGGGTGTCTTGAGGAGCGACTGGCCGAAGGCAGTGGATGCTCGGCCAACCACTCAGCCAGAGGAAGGTGCCATCAGTGCCTCATCGGAGTTCGAAGGCAAGGGTGCTGGTCGAATGGAGAGTCCCCCTCGGATGTCAAAGAAGGTTTGGGGAAAAAGGTGGCGATAGATGAGCCTACCAAAAGAAGAGGAAGACGGTGGGTGTAGCTCCCCGCAAGTCGGGAGGCATCTCGCTTAGTGGTGATCAGACCACTTGGATGTAGAGTGCGGTGGTGTCCGAGTGGTCGGATGATGATGGGGCTCCAGTAGCTCCTCCTTCGAGCACTGAGGCGCCACCACGCAACACGCACGCGGAGGTGCAGTTGAAGGGAGGGGAGGGAGTCCCCGAGCAGTAGGTGGAAGAGAGGCCGATGGTGAGGGCCACTAAACCTCTCGCCTAGGGCATGCGGGCGGAGCCCAGAGCTATGCCTGGGTGCTCAAGAAGGCAGCGCTGGTTCAGAACTATCTACCGGGAAGACGATGTGTAAGTATCCTTGCCTTGGAATCATTTGTTGTCCGATCTTTATAGTTGCTGTGATTGATGAGCTAATCCAATGCAGAACGAGGCCCACGGAGGACCTAGATCCATCTGTCCAGACTGGCGAGCAGCCGAGGGCTGTCCCCAGCACAGAGACAATGCCAGCGGACCCCATCCCAAAGTCCTCAGGAGCTCGGCGGCCTATGGAGGAGTCGACCACCGCTGCCGATGGAGTTGGCGGTGGAGAACAGTTGGTGACGATGGTAGGCGAGTCAGCGGCGATGCTAGGAGCAACGGCGAGAGCTGCTGAGTCTTTAGAGGCGGAGGCTGGAGCTACCGATGTCATGCCAAAGTCTAGGGCAGAGAGGCCGGTAGTGCCTAAGGAACAAGTGGCGTGCCCCGAGACATCGCAGGGCATGGTTAGACGCCCTATGCGGCCACCGAGCCCCCAGGGAGCGCCATCAACTATGGAGGAAGAGGACAAGGTTGAGGAGATTGAGCATGAAGAATCTTGACCTCAAGCCATCCGGATCCTCCGCAAGCGGGGGGATGAAGTGGTGGTCATGGAAGATGAGGACACCACTAGGGAGGTGAGGAGGCTAGCGTCCACCCTTTCCATAGCCATGAAGCAGATCAAGGTTAGTATTGCATTGGTGATGTCCATTTTTGGTGTTGGAGAATATGCTTCTTTATTATCTTGATGCTTTGTAGGGCAAAGCGCGAACTGCCACACAGCGGCAGTAGCTGATCAAGCGGATGGAGTCCCTCACTGAGGAGAACACGAAGCTAAAGGAAGCCATGAAACTGATGGAGAAAAGCATCCAGAGGGCCCAGCGTGAACGAGATCTTGCTGAATCCAACGCGAGGGACCTAGAATACCAGAAAGGGGCCTTATCCGAGCAGCTGTCAGCCATCTTCGAGTAGCTGAGGCGCAACTCTGAGCAGCTAGAGCACAACTCTGAGTAGCTTAGAAGCGCCTCTGAGTAGAAGGAAGGTACTACAAATCGATGAACTTGTTCTGTATTGCTGAAGTCTTAATGTTGCTAATGACCGTCACTTTTGTAGAGCAAGATGCAGACTTGGCCAGTTGCGTCAGGTCGTCCATCAACTCCAAGAGGAGAAGGAGAAGGCATCTGGGCGAGTGGAGAAACTAGCCGAGGAGCTAAAAGGTGAGTAGTTCATGGTCGGAGTTGTTGCTGGAGTGATTACTTCGTGTGACAGATCCTTGTGGTGCCTATAGAGTATTGCCAGAGGGCCAAGGTGTAGTTCGACGTTATGGAGCAGGAGGCGCAAACCCAAAGGAGAAAGCTTGACGCTGTGGAAGCCGGTGCTCGACTACATTGATATGGAGGTGGCTCCTCAGCCCGACGACAGGCCGCCATGTCCAGACACCATCATCGATAGGTGCAAGGCAGCATGGGAGAACTTCGAGAGCTTCAACCGAGATGCCACTATCACCGCCATGACACATGCCCTAGTGGTGGTCCGGTCCCACTACCCTACCATCGATCTTCGAGCGATAGGGGCCGGATTCGCCAGAGGGATGGGTGCGACGAAGCAGCAACCGCTGGAGGATGAGGTGGAAGACATGGCGAAGAGGCTAGCCAGCGATGTCGACCTATTCGGCGAGGCAGACGATGAGGGCCAAGCGCAATGACATGCTTGGAGAGTAACCTATATGTAACAGTTGGAGAGGAGAGTTAAATGCTCAAGGGCGTAAACAAACATTTATGTATTTGTATAAATGTTGTATATAGACATGTGCATGTTTATGCATCTTGCTAACACTTTTGGTGAAAAATAGATGTATTGTTAACCCTAATGCATTTATACGTGGTATAAGTAGCGTTCGAGTAGCTAGTTCATTACTGGGCTCTTGGCCTTGGCTAGCCCATATTCCATAATGTTGAGCGCGAAGCCTGTGCACGTGTAGGACGAATAGACGTGACCAAGGAACCGCAACCGACCACCCATAACGCAGAGCGCAGAGCCCGTAGCACATGTAGGGAGAGATTGGAGACTGGGTTTTCTCCTAAGAACACAGAGTGGAACGTGTGCTGCTCGATGGTTGGTGAAATATCTTAGAGATATTTTAGTATGGAGAAATGGGTCGGAGCTTTTATGAAGATCACGTATTGGAGTTTAAACCGGAGTAGCTTAGAGCTGGCAATCGCAAATGGAGATTAAACCAGAGTGGAGAAATAATGGAGACAAATTATGGCGACAAAAACTTCATTCATCATGGAGTGGAGAGTACATATCTAGAGCATTTCAAGAATAGAAACGTATAAGGTGCTCGATGTGCCACGAATCGGGGATATCGATTCTGTCCAAGTCACATAGCCGGTAAGACCCTAGTCAGGTAACCTCTTTGACCATGTAAGGCCCTTCCCAAGGGGAGGAGAGCTTGTGCATCCCTTCGGTTTTCTATTTTCTACAGAGAACAAGGTCTACGACAACAAATGAACGACTTTTGATGTTGTGATTGTAGTATCTTCGTAAGCCTTCTAGGTATTTGGCTATGCAGATGCAAGTGATCAGGCATTCTTCTTCGGCCCTGTCGACGTCCTCTGTCCAAACAGCTATGGCTTGCTCTTCATTATAATGTTCCACCCTAGGTGCTCGGAAGGCAATGTCCGCTAGAAGTATGGATTCTGAGCCATAGACCAAAAAGTATGGAGACACACTGGTGCTGCGACTAGCTTGAGTGCGCAGTCCCTAGACCATAGCTAGGAGCTCCTTGAGCCATATGCTCAGATGCTTTTCCTCTTTCTGATATAGCCTCTTTTTGAGGGCATCGAGGATCATGCCGTTCGCCCGTTCGACCTGACCGTTGGCTCTAGGATGGGCAACGGAGACATATTTGATGGAGATGCATTGGTCTTCGCAGAAGTCCTAAAAATAATAACCAGTGAATGTAGTTCCAAGGTCGGTGATAATGCTATTCGGGAGACCAAATCTATGGATGATCTCTTCGAAGAGCTCGACTGCTTTCTTTGCAGTAGCCGAAACAAGCAGCTTGTATTCGATCCACTTGGAGAACTTGTCAATGGCGACGTACACATACCGGAAACCACCTGGCACAGGCTTGAAAGGCTGATCATGTCCAGTCCCTAGCATGTGAAAGACCAAGAAGCTGGGATGGTCTACAACTCCTGCGCTGGCACATGAATTTGCTTGGCGAAAAATTAGCATCCTTCACAACGTCGGACGAGGTCTTCTGTGTTGGTGATGGCCGTGGGCCAGTAAAAACCAGCTTAGAAAGCTTTGCCGACCAGGTTTCTCGAGGCCGCGTGATTGCCACAGGAACCAGAGTGAATTTTAAGAAGTAGTTTCACTCCCTCTTCTTGGGTGATGCATTTCTGCAGTATCCCTTCCTTGGCACTTTTCCTCATCAAGTTCCCATCTACTAGCACGTAATGCTTGCTGCGATGAATTAGGCATTTAGTTTCGGTCTTGTTGGCGGTACATCAGCACTGGTGAGGTACTTGATGAACTGTTCCCTCCAATCTGTGACCGACGAAGGTACTGCAAGTACCAACTGCTCGGCAGGGGGGATTTCTTGAACTTCCTTCTCTTCCTTGATAGACGGCATAAAGAGGTCTTGAACGAAAACCCCAGGTGGAATCGCGGCGCAAGAAGAGCCTATCTTAGATAGGTGGTCGGCGAGCTGATTTTGATCTCGTACCACATGGTGGAACTCGATACCATAGAACTTTCCTTCGAGTTTCCTGATCTCAGCGCAGTATGCGTCCATCTTCTCACTAGAATAGGTCCAATCTTTGTTGACTTGGTTGATGACTAGTGCAGAGTCTCCATATACCATAAGGCTTTTGACGCTGAGCTCAATGGCTATATGGAGTCCATGGAGACATGCTTCATATTCCATGGCATTGTTGGAGGCTAGAAAATGGATTCGGAGAACGTATCCGAGCTTGTCGTTGGTCAGCATAATGAATAAAATGCCAGCACCAGCACCATTGATGTTGAGGGTGCCATCGAAGTACATCACCCAGTGCTTGGGGCAAGCAACAGGGATGGGCTCTTGGATCTTGGTCCACTCAGCAACGAAGTTAGTGAGTGCCTATGACTTGATGGTTGGCCTACTTCTAAATTCAATAGAGTAAGTGCCGAGCTCGACAGCCCACTTGATGATGTGGCCATTGGCCTCTTTGTTGCGGAGGATGTCCCCTAAAGGGAACTCGGTAACCATGGCGATCTTGTGGTACTCGAAGTAATGGCAGAGCTTACGCAACGTGATCAGAATGACATATAACAGCTTTTGAACCTAAGGGTAATGAGTTTTGGACTCATTAAGAACCTCGCTGATGAAGTAGACCGGTCATTATACCTTATAGACATGTCCGGATTCCTCGTGCTCTACGACGATAGCTGTGCTAACGACACGAGAAGTCCTAGAGATTATTGATGTGCGCTCGAACGTCTTGGTCGACTTCTTGGTTATGTTGGCGAGGGTAGCCAATGCAGTTCTCCCAGCTCCCCCCTAGAGGGGTTGTCCATCATCACAATTCTAGTTAGCGAAATCGCTTCCGCTGGGGCGGCGAATCGGCGAATCGAGCTTGTCGAGTAGGAGGGTCTCTGATCCTGGCGGATCTCGTTGACCTAGCAGTGCGCCGCTTTAAGCATCGCAGCGACCTTGGCGACCTTGGGCGTTTGCTCGAGCTGAGCGAGCTCATTAGCAGCCATGACCAAGTTGGCGCTTGGGGTCTTGTAGATGTCGTGGCTGTCGACATGGACAAATTCATCATTGAGGTTGTGTTGGAGTGGACGTCGCCTTCCTTGCGAGTCGAGCTATTCGTTGCGAGCAACCTTGGCTAGCACAAGGGTAGCCTCATTTGCTCAGCGCTGCGAATGGTTGGCGTTCCTATTGACTCGAGCGGCGCAGTCCTCCTCGGTTTCTCCATCCCATGGAGGGCTATCGACGCTGACTTTGAAAATTCCACCTCCACTGAAGGGTGGGAAAGGAGGTTGTACGGCGGTGGTTTTGACAATAGTCTCCGTAGAGCCCTAGGACTTGGAGTCTAGATTTTCCTCCAGGATGGTTTGGAGGGATGCTTCAGGGCGTTGGCTGATCTGCAGCATGTTGACAGCCGGCGAGAGCTGGTCGGCGATCTGGTCGGCGAGAGGATAGATGTCCCCCGCCTAGTTGACGAATTTGCCCCTTAGGGCATCTTGATAGGTGGTGGCGATGCTGGTGAGCCCAAAGGGCAGGGCTGTAACCCCTGGAGTTTCTAGATCGACCTCCGATAGATCAGAATCGGAGGGTGGTCGGCGCTGAACCAGAGTAGTCAGAGACGATTCTGCGATGGAGAGGCAATCGGCGAGCTTCTGGCCAACCTGATCGATGGATGCGAGTAGATCATCATTGTTGGTCTACCTCCTTGGGTAGTAGGAGAGCAGGCGACGAATTGTAGATGAAGACAACCTCAGAGGTGATTCCAAGATCGGATCTGTAGTCGTAGGTGTTACGGTGATCGGCGCAGAATCGATCTGCACCGGCTCGATGAGCTCTCTGTCTCCGTCAGCATTGATGATCCAGGAGATCGATCTGACCATGAAGATCTAGCTGGGCTATGAGAGGGATGAAGAGCCTGCAAAATGTACCTTCTTGTTCGACAAGGAAACAGCACGCACGCCAACTATCGATAGAATATCGTCGATAGTCCTCCGAGGGGTATCCCATGAAGGTAGATTGATCGACAGAGATGCGTGTAATCAAGAACAAGAAGGCAACAGAGACACAAGAGTTAGACAGGTTCGGGCCGTCAGCATGACATAATACCCTACTCCTATATCCTGTTGGATTATATTGGCTTCGTATGATCTTGCCTATGTTTTGAGGGGGTCCTTGCCCGCCTTATATAGTCTAGGGGGCGCGGTTACAAGTCGGTTAGATGTGGGAGATAATCGAAAAGTAACAACAGATTATAGGAATCTTAGGATCGAACATATCCTAACAGATCTCATAGTATCTTCAGGATATCTTCTCAGTGTCTTGCGGGGGGCGCCGAGTGGCGCCGTGCTCAGCAAGGCTTCGTCTTGTGGGCTGGGCCACCCCTGGGGGCGCAGCCCATGTAGTCTACCGTGGGTATCCGGGGTTGTACCCCCCGCAATCATAGTGCAACTAATATTTTGCCCAGGTAGTACATGACAATACAAGACCAACAAAATTGGAATCACATTTTTAGCACTTTCCTAGCTCAAGTTATAGATTTTCCAAGATTGAAACCATTTAAAAGCATTTATTAAACTCTATTTTATTCTCTTAAAAAACTATAAGAAATAGTACATTTCATATTTTTATCAAATACTACACTTCATGAGGAATCCAACAAAATTTGGTTCACTCAAATAGGACACTCCTAGCCCTAGATATCATTTTCCAAAGTTAGCACAAAAATTAGGAAAAAATAACAAAACCTAGAACTACAGACACTGACACGAGGGACCCACAAGTCAGCGGACCCCATAGGTCAGTCACACAGAGGCAGGGGCGGCGGTTTGACTGGCGTTAGCTTGCCGACGGCGAACTCTCCGGTGAAACCGACACCACTGTGATGATCCTCACCCTCTCCCGCATCTATACGTGTAGGTGGTTAGCACGGAGGAGCACTAGAGGTGGCTCGTCGCCGGCCATGGCAGCACGGCGCGAAGGGGCGCCATCCATCTCTAGCCATGGCGGGTCCAGGTGAGAGGCGCTTCAGCATCATGGTGCTCAGGCAAAGCTATCCATGCTAATCTAGGGTTAGTTAGTGCGCTCGGGAAGCCTGGCCGCGGGCATGGCAGCGTGGCGGCGAAGCTCACTCTGGCGAGACTCATGCGCCGACGATGTCAGAGGGGCAGCGGTTAGGCAAGGTAGGGTAAAAGCATCTACGAGACATGGGGAAGACAATGCAAAGGAAAGGAAGCACGGAGGCATAATGGTTAGCTCAGGCCACGGCGAGCTCAAGGTCCAGCGAGGGTCCATTCATGGCGATGGTATTGGGAATGGCCAATAGGCCCTCACCTTGGCTCGAACAAGACTGCAAATGGGTCTAGGGAGTAGAGCGAAACAAGGCACATCTATGTGCGTGAGCAAATGTGCAATGGCTGGCCAACGGAGGAGCTATGCGGCGGCGCCTTTCTCGGTAGTAATGCGCAAATGTGTGCTCGGACGAGGCGAAAGGGCGCGGGCGAAGGTAGTAGACGAAGCAGCAGGCACATGGCATTGTCGTGTCCACGATGGCCTGATGAGTGGGGGCAATGCTGGCATACGGCTTCCACTTGCCGAGCATGGCCAGCGCCCTATCGGCCACGACGGCGTGAACGTGACAGCCATCAGAGCCAGCATTGGTCGACTGACAGCGATAATTCTCCCCCTCCTAAATCCTAATCTGTGGCGAGTTAGCAAAATCCCCTTAAATCAAAGTTGTAGAGCTATGTTAGGGATACAATATTGCTTTAGAAAGAATCAGCTAATTCACAAAGGTTTAAGAGTTACATCAACCCAAAGTAGGCTACATCAAATTGTAAACTCAGTTATGACTTAGAAAATTTCCTAAGTTTGAAAAACAGCATTGCATTGATTTTTGTGATCCAAATTCAAGCATGTTAGGAGCTGAACTAGCCTATGACCTAAAAATAAAAGTTGTTACACTACTTGAGTTCTACAACTTTATTTTAGGGTGCATAGCCATGCAAAGTTTCTAAAGTGCTATTCAACTCCAGTCAAACATACATCAAGAAAATGGTACTTTACACTATAGGTATGACTTAGAGACCAAACTAGCCTTAGTCATGAATACCAAAATTGTTCCTAGTGACATTATAAACATGTTTAGGGTACCCCTAAGGTCCCACAAGCATTTCACATTGGTCACCCACAAATACTTCCTAGGTCAACCAAGCATGTCATCACTTACGAGCCTAATTAGGTAAAGTGATCTACATGAACATGGTTCCATTAGGCATCCTAAGTGTAGCTAAGGTGTTTTAGTGACCAACATCAACCACTCGCACTCAATCACACATGATCATAAGCATACACATAGGGAAAACATAAAATAACAAGTCACGTTTCTCATGTTTCAATTGCATGTTTCATATGTGAAAGCTCATATAGGAATGCTTGATGCGTATGCTCATGCAATGCAAGTGGAATTATGCAAGCCTAATACCTAGGGTGTTACAGTATCCAAGCTTCAATTCTACCCAGATACACCCGTCCACCTTAGCAGCAGCATACTACCCTAGCTTCCTACCCACATGGTGACCTACTACCCAGCAACCCTCTTAGCAAGGGCAGGGCAGTAATCACCGAGTAGAGGCCAATCTGACCTATGTAAACCCTAGGCCTCCGCACATCACTTACATTGAGACAAGCCAACCTATGTAAAATCCAAATAGATAGCTTCAAGCCTTACCCCCACCTCCACAGACAACACAAATGGCCACACCAAAAAACGAACCCCTTCTAGAGAACCAACTCAATCCACATACACCTCTACCAACCATTGGCAAGATACTTCCAATTGTCGGAGGCTCATCACTAGAGTTCCAAACAAAGAAATAGAAAAAAGGATCACTTCAGACTCGTCAACAATGTAGCAGTTCAAGACCCAGTCCGCTACACAAATTGGTCAAAGACACCGTTGACCTTCTTCAAGCAAGACCTCAACCTAGAGAGCTACCCTCATGAAGATGCATTGGTAATCAAGGCCAATATTACAGCCTGGGAAATCAATAGGATATTGGTTGATTTAGGGAGTTCAGTAGATATTATCTTTGTCAATGCCTTCGATCAAATGAAACTAAGCAGAAACCAATTATAACCTTCTGATTCTCCATTGGTCGGTTTTGGAGGCAAGAGGATTCAAGCTTTGGGGAAAATTTCTCTACCTGTTTCCTTTGGAGATCAACAGAATGCAAGAACAGAGTACATACGCTTGTTCCTACTCGGCAAGACCTGAAGGAACAAGACGAGGCTTCCAGAGCTCAACCATGAAGTGCTCGGGGGCTTGTCGATGCGGGACCCATGGGATACCCCTCAAGGAAGGGAGAAGATCTAGTCTAACTAGGATTCTTTCCATGTAATCTTAGTAGTAGTATTATTCTGTAATCCTACTAGGAACTCTCATTGTAAACCGACTAGGACTCTGGCCTCCTGACTATATAAAGGAGGGTGGGGTTCCTAGAGAGAACACTGGACCATCAATCCAATGCAAAGCCTAACACCGACTGGACATAGGGCTATTACTCGATCATAGTCGAGGGTCTGAACCCGGATAAATCGACTGTCTCTTGTGTTTACCGTCGAGTTCTACATATGCCGAAGCCCGAACAAACTGCCCCGGGTACCCCCATGGTAGGCTATCGGTGGTGAAACATTGACATTGACTTCCCTGATGACCTTCGCATCTAGCAGCCTCTGTACCTCAGCTTTTGCTGCTAAGATTCTATCTTCTGACATCTTCCTCTGTCTCTGCTTTTTTGGCTTCATGTTTGGGTTGATGTCTAGAGAATGTTGTATGATGTCTCTACTGACTCCTTGCAAGTCGAAGGCTGACCATGCGAAGATGTCCTTGTTTTTAGCAAGGACCTCAAGGAGTTCCTCCTCTTCTTTGTTGGAAAGGTTGCCTCCGATAGTGACTTTCTTGTCTGGGATTGCATCTTCGAGTGGGACCATCTTTGTTTCTTCTTGTTCTTTAAGGTCTGTCTTCCCTTTAGGCATGTCTGGAGGCTCTGGTGTGCTATTGCTAGTTGTTTGAACATAGTTTATGTTCCTCTAAGACTTGTGGATTGCTCTTTCTATATTTCTTACTTCTTTCTAACTGCCATGTACAGTGATGACACCGTGAAGACATGGCATTTTCATACAAAGATATCCAATGTGGATGGCGACATTGAAATTGTTTGCAAAGCCTCTGCCAAAGATTACATTGTATGGGTAGTGAAGGTCGACGACATCGAAGGTACGTCCGAGTGCTTTCTTGAGCGAAACCGTGTAGCGCTTCATGAGATCTTTGGGTGGTGTGTACTTTTTTTTGAAGAAAAAGTACTCCCATCTGGGTGTAGCCCCTGGGCCTCTTGCTATTTGGAACAAGGAGCTAGAGGGTATTGTCTTGAAATTGCTCTGATTCTTCATCGAAGGGCTCCTGAGCATATACCTGGGTTCTTTATCAAAAAGAACTCGGATATAGCTCGGTTCGGGTTTTTTTTGTTGTGAGGCCTTGAAGTGGTCTGTCTTGAAGAAGTCTTCTTGGTGACATGCGCTTTTTTGAAGAAAAAAGTGCACTCACTGAGTGTAGCCCTCGAGCCTCTTGCTATTTGGAACAAAGAGTTGGAGGGTCTTGAATCTGAGTTGTTATTCTTTTTTCTGCTGATGTCCTAGTTGTTTATGAGATTCCCGAGTTCTTTCTATAAGAACCGGGTTCTTGTGTTCCTTGTGAGGTAACCCTTCATTGCTTCATGGTTGATGAGTTCTTTTTGTACCAATATGATAACTCTGCCATGGTGCTGGATGGATAAGTCTGAAATCTGCCCGTTGAACTGTACCGTTTGTGTAGAAGTGTGCCGTCCGTCATTTCAGCTGTGTCAGTTGTGGTGAGAAATGGATCGTTGCGTTCTCATGCCGTGTTTAAACGGGCCTGGTGGGCCGCGTTTTTATTGCTATAAAATCTATTTAAAGGCCTTTCTTCTTCTTTTTCTTTGCTACCCTGCTTTTGCCTTGAAACCCTAGTCTTCAAAACTCCGCCATCATCATTGTCGCCGTCATCTAAGTGCCGTCGTCTAAGCATCATCATTTCTTAGTGCTTTATTGCTTTCGCTAGTATATGGGTAGGAAGAAATCAGCGAGCAAGTCCTAGGCAACCTTTGTAGACAAGGAGGCATCGCTTTCTGTGATTGAAAATCAAGAATTCATGGCCATGAGGGCTGCTCAGAAGATCTGGCCGGCTCCGACTACAACTGAGGATCAGTTGCGTGAGCTTGTCAGTGATGGTCTGATCTAGGGCAAGGAGTTTGCTGATTGGAAAGCTCCAGGCCAGCATCGGGTCCCAACTCCAGGTCCTGGTGAGATTGTTCTTTTTTCTCCTTTATCCGTGCTGGACTCTGCCTTCCTACTTCTGCTTTTCTTCATCGATTTCTTAGTTATTTTGGGATTAGCTTGAACCATCTTGCTCCCAATGCTGTCCTTCATCTTTTTGTTTTTGTTCATCTTTGTGAAACTTTTCTTAGAATTCCTCCTTCTCTTTCTCTCTTTCGTTACTTCTTCCGTCTGAAGCCCCAACCCCGCAGCGATGACACCCATGTTCTTGGTGGCTACGGGATTTAGTTTCGTCAGGGTCGTAAGAGTAAATTCTTTGATTATGACTTGGTTGATTCTGTGAGGGATTGGCGTGCCAACTGGTTTTATACCGCCAATATGATTCCTCCTCTTGCTGTTCATTTTGGTTTTGGTCCCGTAGTTAATGATCGATGGGGAAAAAAATCCCCTGACGCTGGATGAGCTCCAGGCGATAAAGCCATTTCTTGAGAGGATATGTACTCTGAAACAGCAAGGCTTGACCGGCTTCGAGATCGTTTCCAGTTTTCTTCGCCGCCGTGTTCAACCTCCAAAGGAGCGAGAGAATTATGGTTTTGAGTACTCTAGGGCGGAGGACCCTTCTCGTATGGTCCCTACCCTTGAGTTGACTGATGAGGAGGTGCTCGAGCGCCTTCAAAAGATGTTGAAAGGAGTAAGTGTCATCCTGCATGCTGTCCCTGAGTATTGTGCTAACAACCCGCCTCCTGCTGTGAGTTGTTTTTTCTTATGCGGTTACTTTTTGTATTTCCTTTGCTGTCTCCACTTTTTGCTTAATCTTTCTTGTCTGGTTGTTTTACTCTTTTATAGGAATTGGGGTGTAACTTCGTTGATCCGATCCCCCTTGATGACCGCCCTGCCATGGTGGAGACTAGGGAGAGTCTTGCTGGGGCATCTTTAACCAGTAAGTTTTAAACCACCATGATGTTTCCTGGTGTTTCTTCCATAGTTCTTGACGCATATGTAGAGTATGTTCCTCATCCAGTTCCTCAAGCTCCTCGTAGTGTCGGAAAAAAGGGGGCGAGCAGATTGTTCTTCTTCTGGTTTGTCTGCTACCAAGAAGTCTCGCCAGTCGAGTACTCATCCAGGTACTCAAGTTATAGGTAGCGTGCTCCTAGGTGAGCATATTAATATGTTTTGTCTTTTTGTTGTTTGTTTGTGCCTTCAACCGAGTACTTTTCTCCTTTTTCAAATGGCGCTGTGGTTGCCTTGTTTGAGAGTGAGGATGATGATGCGGCCCTTGTCATGTGTCAGTGAGTTGTTTTCTTGTTTTTCTGTTGTTGAACACCTCTTTTTGTTCTGACTTTGGCCTTGTTCTCTTGTAGTAAGCGGTCATCGAGCTCGAGTTCTTCTGTGGCTCCGATACCGACCATGCCACTCCTGTCGTAGAGTGGTGGTGATATTTTTGCTACTATAGTTCCCCCTCTAAGGTCTTTTGTTCGTCTTGGGGATTTTATGAAGAAGAAGATAGCTAAGTGAGTGAATCCTGGTTATGTTTCTTTGCTTCTATTTTCCTTTTTCTGATTCATATTCTTATCGTCAAGTTTCCTTATCATCTTGCAGACCCTCGCCTTCCCTTAACCGTCAGTCGTCCTCTTGTCAATCATCTGGTGCACCCCTATGTACTGAGTCTAAGGACTCGGAATGTACGGTCGGCGAGGTGGCTGAGGGAGATAGGGTTCCCTGGTGATCACACTGCTGTGGATTTGCTGACTCTGGGGGTGACCGTGGCTGTGGCGGTGGATCCATCTGAGGAGGTATCCGGGGCTTCCCAGGATGCGGCCCTGGTCTTGCCTTCTTTGCATCGGCTGGCTTCTCCCTCTACTCCTCTTGCTACTGGTGGTCAGTGTTTGGATGATGATGTGTTGCAACAATTCGATGCCACTTATCAGTTGTCAGAGCTGACCGCTACCTGGGGAACCTTTGCGACTTCTTTTGGGGAAAAACTCTAGGTAAGTTTTTTTGAAGTTCTTTCTTTGGATGTTCATCTTTCTTCTGTTCTTATGTCTTGTTTTTCTCTCTCTCTTTTTGTTTAGCCTTTTTCTCGGGATGATACCGGCTTCTTTTTCTTGTCTGAAACTGAGAAAAAGTTGTCTTCTGAGGTTAGTGCCCTAAAAATAGAGCTTGACCTCTATCGGGCCGAGATGGAGACCAAGCGTCAAACGCACCAGAGGGAGGAATAGGCTCTCCGTGCCCGGGTGGTTGAGGCAGAAGAGCGGAGGGATGCTGCTGTCCAGGAGGCCTTGAAGAATGTGGAGGCCATGAAGAATATAGAGGCCATGAAGAAAGAGTGCAATGGTATTGCGGGTTCTTTTTTGTTTCCTTTTGTATTCAAATTTCCCTTTCTGCTGACTTGTTTTTTGGTGCCTGGTCTAGCTCTCTGAGTTGAAAAGCAGAAGCTCTCGGAGGGTATTGAGGAAATGAAGATACTTGTTCACAATAATCACAATAGGGCTGAGGAGGTAATTACTTGTGCTGAAGAAGAACTCGCGCTTGCCAAGTTGATTAGGCATGGAGCTGACAGGGATCTTGTGCAGGTCCAAAAAACTATTGAAGTCTTGACTGGTAAGTTGGCGATGGCTACTGAGAACTGGAATGCTTTGTGGAAATCATTTCGATTAGTAGCCGACCTTCTCCAGACTCCAACAGATGATGGTCAATCTTGGGCTCAGTTTATTCCCCAAGTTCCGACCCGTTTCTAGGAGTTCGTGAAGAGGTGCGCCCAACTATGTACCAGAAATGTTCTTGCCCAGGTCCAGGTTCTTGCTCCGAAGGTCCCTTTGTCCAAGATTGCAGAGGAAGCCGAGAGTCAAGAATATCTGGATGCCATTGAAAAGGTGGAGCCTGAGGTCGAAGATTTAGCCAGGAGGATTGTGGATAATCTTAATATTGATATTTCTTCTCCTGATAACGATGCTTGATGTAATTGACCTTTGTACTCTAGCCTCTGTAATAAGATATTATACTTCTTTTTGAATGAAGATCCTTTATTTTTTGTTGATGTCTTCTTTGCCTGGATGTGTTCGCCTTGTTTATTCTTTAAATGAGTTGTCCAAGTGATCAGAATTTTTTTTGAGTAGTCGTTTGTTGGTCGTGGTGCACATCCACAGTTTATGGTGGTCGTGTTGTTTCATCCGTTGTAGGATCGCTCCTTGATAGGTCGAGCGTTTGTATGGCTTTTATCTGCGTCGTGTAATCAACTCGGTATATGTAGATCGTTGTCTTGACAAATATTCTTGATTTGTCAAGTGCTTGTCTGGCTTTCGTCTGCGCCGTGTAAACAACTCGGTATATGTAGATTGTTGTGTTGACAAACTTTCTTGATTTGCCGAGTGCTTGTCTGGCTTTCGTCTACGTCGTGTAAACAACTCGGTATATGTAGATCGTTGTCTTGACAAACTTTCTTGATTTGCCGAGTGCTTGTCTGGCTTTTGTCTGCGCCGTGTAAACAACTCGGGGTAAGTAGATCTTTGTCTTGACAACCTTTTTGTTCTTGTTAGTACTGAAAAGACTTAGGACTAGCGATCTCAAGTATCTTCAGCTTCTTCTTTTTAGCTTTTTTTGCTTAACTCGAGATGTGGACAACATCTGGCTCTTTCCCTGGTTGTAAAAACATCTTAGGATCGGTTCGGGTGTTGGCTTATTAGCTACCCTTATCGGCAGGCTCAAGCATCTTTTTAGCTCTTTTGCTCTCAGCCGGTATGATCAGGCATAGTTTCAGCCATTTTACTTTTTGGTTCGGGTGTTAGCTTATTAGCTACCCTCATCGGCGGGCTCAAGCATCTTTTCAGTTCTTTTGCTCTCTGCCGGTATGCTCAGGCATAATTTCAGTCATTTTGCTTTTTGGTTCGGGTGTTAGCTTATTAGCTACCCTCATCGGCGGGCTCAAGCATCTTTTCAGCTCTTTTGCTCTCGGCCGGTATGCTTAGTGAAAACAACTCGGGGAAAGCCATAATAAGACATATGTTGTCGAGGAACACCATCTTTATTGATCATGAACGTTGATCTCTTATGGCTTGTATATATATTCTTCCTTGAGTTGTTTTCGTGCGTAGAATCTTCTTAGTTGGCTGATGTGCCATGTATTGTTGACTTATTTTCCATCTTCAGTTATCAACTTGTACGTGCCTGGTCCGGTGACTTTTGTGACAATAAAAGGACCTTCCCATGGACTGAGTAGTTTATGGTGTCCGTCAGTATTTTGTATTCTTCTTAGTACTAGGTCTCCGATTTGGAGTGATCGAGGCTGGGTATTCTTGTTGTAGTGGCGTCTTAAACCTTGGAGGTATTTGGCTGATTGAAGGGTAGCGTTTACTCTGACTTCTTCTATACTGTCGAGTTCTAATCTTCGGGTGTGTTCTGCTTCTCCTTCATCATATTGTTCTATCCTCGGTAATGTCCAGATCAAGTTGGCAGGTAGTACGGCTTTTGATCCGTAAACTAGGAAGAAAGGTGAGTATCCAGTGGCTCTACTTATTTGAGTTCGTAGCCCACATACTACTTTGGGTAATTCTTCAATCCATTTGGAGCCATAGTCCACTAGTTCTTCATACAATCTTTGTTTTAATCCGGCTAGTATGAGTCCATTAGCCCTTTCTACCTGTCTGTTGGCTTCTGGATGTGCGACTGATGCGTAATCTATGCCGAAGCCGCAATCCTGTGCCCAACTTTGGAATTCTATAGCTGTGAAGGGAGAACCCAAATCTATGATGATTTGATTAGGCATGTCGAAGCGGCGCATAATGTCTTGGATGAACTCGACTGCTTTGGCTGCGCTGTATTTTGCGAGTGGTTTGTATTCAATCCACTTGGTGAACTTGTCAATTGCTACAAAGATGTACTCGAAACCTCCCTTTGCTTTCTTGAGAGGTCCTACTTGATCCAGTCCCCAGCAGGAGAAAGGCCAAGTGGGTGGGATGCAGATGAGATTGTGAGCTGGTACATGAGCTTGTCTTGCGAACATTTGACAACGTTTGCATTTTCTGACGAGTTCTTCTGCGTCTTTCAAAGTGGTTGGCCAGTAGAATCTAGTTCGGAATGCTTTGCCGACTAGTGTTCTTGAAGCAGCATGATTTCCACAGCAACCTGAGTGTATTTCGTCTAAGATCTCTTTGCCTTTTTCAAACGAGACACATTTTAGGAGTACTCCTGATGATGTGGCTCTTCTATACAGCTTGTCCCTACTAGGACGTAGTTCTTGCTTCTACGAACAACTCTGGTAGCCTCCTCTTTATCTGCTGGCAACTTATTCTCTTTGATATAATCAATAAAAACCTGGGTCCATGAGGTGTTGATTACCAAAATCTGGGTGCCTTTAGCTGGGAGTTCAGGGTTATCTCATCGGGTTGTTTGATAGAGGGAGCTGATAACTCCTCTATGAATACACCGGTGGGACCTTCACCCTGTCCGGTTCGAGGTTGGCGAGGACGTCTGCTGCAATATTAGAATCGCGTAGGATATGTAGAATTTCTAATCATTGAAAATGTTTTTCGAGTTTTCATATTTCAGCACAGTAAGCGCCCATGTTTTCTTTGGTGCAGTCCCAATCTTTGTTGACTTGGTTGATGACTACTGTCGAATCGCCGTATTTGAGTAATCGCTTGATTCCGAGGGTAATTGCCACTCGGAGCCCGTGGATGAGGGCTTTATATTCTGCTTCATTGTTTGTAGCTTGCCATAATATCTTAAGGACATACTTGAGTTGTTTTCCGTCTAGAGAAATGAAGAGAACGCCTACGCTGGCTCTGCCTAGCTTGAGTGATCCATCAAAGTACATCTTCCAATGGTCAAGGATGGTATTTGACATAGGTTGTTGAATTTCTGTCCACTCGGTAACAAAATCGGCAAGGGCTTGAGATTTAATTGCCTTCCATGGGGTGAAATCGATATTGAGAGCACCAAGTTCAACTGCCCACTTAGATATGCACCCTGTTGCGTCTCTATTGTGTAGGATGTCTCCGAGTGGGAAATCTGTCACCACGGTAATCTTGTGGCTTTCAAAATAGTCGCGAAGCTTGCGTGAAGTGATCAGGAGGGCATAGAGTAGTTTTTGCACATGGGGGTACCGGATTTTTTATTCTAATAGTACTTCGCTGATGTAGTATATGGGGCATTGTACTTTATATACGCGCCCTTCTTCTTCTCTTTCTATGACTATCGCTGTGTTGATCACAGTAGAAGTTGCCGCAATGTACAACATCATGTCTTCGTATTTCTTTGGAGGTGTGAGAACGGACGAGGAGGTGAGGAATGCCTTAAGTCTTTTGAAAGCTTCGTTGGCTTCTTCTGTCCACTCAAACTTGTTTGTCTTCTTTAGTAGTTTAAAGAAAGGTAACCCTTTTTTGCCGAGTCTTGATATGAAACGATTGAGGGCCGCCATGCAGCCTGTTAGTTTTTGCACATCTTTGATACTTCGAGGAGGGCCCATCTCTGTTATGGCTCGAATTTGCTTGGCGCTGGCTTCGATTCCACGATGACTGACCAAGAATCCGAGTAGTTGTCCTGAAGGAATTCCGAATACACACTTGTTTGGGTTCAATTTCCATCTCCACCTTTTCAGGTTTTCAAAGGTTTGCTTTAAGTCTTCAATTAGTGTGTCCAGGTTCTTTGTTTTTACTACTACGTCATCCACGTATGCCTCTATGTTTTCGCCGATCTATTCACCAAGACACCTTTAGATAGCTCTTTGGTAAGTGGCACCAGCATTCTTGAGTCCAAACAACATGGTCTTGTAGCAATAGGCACCGAACAGAGTGATGAAAGATGTCTTGCTCTGGTCTTGTTCCCTTAATGTGATATGGTGATATCCTGAATAGCAATCAAGAAAGGATAATAGGGCAGATCCTGCTATTGAATCAACTATCTGATCAATGCGTGGTAGCCTAAATGGATCTTTCGGGCAGTGTTTGTTGAGATCTATGTAGTCGACGCACATGCGCCACTCGTCCGTATTCTTTTTTTGTACTAGAACTGGGTTTGCTAGCCAATCTGGATGAAGGATTTCTCTGATGAATCCAGCTGTCATTAGCTTTGTGATTTCTTTTTTAATTGCTGCCTTCTTGTCGGGTGAGAATCGTCGTAGCCATTGCTTCATAGGCTTGGGGCCTTCATTGATATCGATTTTGTGCTCAGCCAACTCTCTTGGGACACCTGGCATGTTGGCCGGCTTCCAAGCAAAGATATCTTTGTTGTCCCGAAGAAAGTTGGTGAGCGTGAGTTCCTATTTTACCGAGAGGTGGGCACTGATGGTTGCCGTTTTGGAGGGATCACCGGTGCCAGGTCAATTTGCTTGACGTCGGCTTCTTTTGGTGGTGCGAGGATGCTGGGCTTTTTAGCCGGTATCTCTAGTTCTTCTAGGCTCATTTATGCAGCAATAGTGGCTATTTCTTTTCTACCATTGGCAGCTTGTGCTTTGGCTGCAATTTGGATTGCCTGAACATCGCAGTCAAAAGCGCGCTTCAAATCACTTCAAAGGGAAAGGACACTGTTAGGCCCTGGCATCTTAAGCAATAGGTACGGGTAATGCGGTATCGCCATGAATTTTGCTAGTGCTGGGCGCCCGAGGATTGCATGATATGATGAATCGAAGTCTGCAACTTCAAACTTGATGAACTCTGTATGGCAGTTTGAGGGAGTTCCAAAAGTAACCGGTAGAGTGATTTGTCCAAGTGGCATGGCTGCCTTGCCGGGTACTATCCCATAAAAAGAGGTGCTCGTTGGTGTAATCATCCCAGCGAGTTGTAGTCCCATCTTCCTTAGCGTTTCTAAAAAAATGATGTTGAGTCTGGCTCCCCCATCGATTAGTACTTTTGTGACAGTCATACCAACGATAGTTGGATCTAGAACCAGTGGGTAATGGCCTGCATTTCCTACGCTAGTCCATTGGTCTTCTCTTGAAAACTGGATTGGATACTGTGACCAGTTGAGATATCTTGGAGTAGCCAGTTCTGCTGCCATGATGGTTCGTAGAGCTAGCTTTTCTTGATGTTTGCTTCTAGAATCTGGGGCCCCGACGAAGATCACTTCTACTGTCCCCCTGGATTTTTGGAATCCCTTGTCTTCGTGGTTGTCTTCATCTTTTTTTTATTGTCTTCTTTAGTGTTTCCCTTACTATCTTTTCTTGTGTATCGATCATTGAAGGTGTAGCAATTTCCAATGGTGTGATTTCCTTTAGGGTGCCAGATGCAATGCATGTTTTCAATGTCGTCATACCTTCTGGGTTTGGAAAACTTCCTTGATTTGTCAGCCACTGCTATGGTGTTGTCTGGTCCACGTTTTCTTTCCTGATGTCTGATGTTTCGATGATTTTGCTTATCTGGGTTGTCTCAGTTGTTTCTATCCGGGAACCTTTCTCGTGTCTTCTCCTCTGCAGTAATCATTTTTTCTACTGTGCGTCTGAAATCTTCATTGTTTCTTGGGTTTTCTTTGTAGAAGTCCTGAAATTGCCACCTAGCCATGATTCCGTGAGATAAAGCTTCGATTACTTCTCGTTAGGTGATGTCATGTACTTGAGCACGTAGTTCGCCAAATCGTCAATAGTAATTTCTGAGACTTTCGCCCCCTTTTTGCTTGAGTCCCTTTAATTCTACATGGGTGATGGGGTGCGTAATGATACCCGCAAAATTTTCACAGAAAACTCTTTGTAAGTCCTCCCAATTTCTAATTGACCCTGGATTCAATTTGTCGAACCATTGGAGGGGTATGGTTTCTAGGGCCATGGGAAAAAACAAGGTCTTGATATCATCGTCTCCTCCAGCTAGTTCAATCGATTGTGAGTAAATCCTGAGCCACTGCCTTGGTTCGGTCTTGCCATCATATTTAGAGTGGTTGGACGGCTTGAACTTGTGAGGTAGTCGTATTGAAGCAAGTCGGTTTTCAAAATAGGGGAATCTATCGTGCGTTCCGGCTTCTTTGTATTCTGATTCAGCACCTCCTTCTAGCCAACTGTTGTTTTGGTGAGAGTAGTTCTGCGGGGCTGTCTAAATAGGTACTTTGCTTCTGGTCTTTCTTGGTTGTTCGACTCAGTAGTTTTGACTATGGTCCCTTCTACTTTCTCTGTTGTGACTTCCACTTGGTCCAAGTCTCTCTAAAGCAGACTTCCTTTGATTTTGATCTTCTTGCTTATGAGATGTTGACCTGGCAGGTAGTCTTGAGCGGGTCCTTCCATCGTGTGTCCTTAGGGCTATTGACCGGAGAAAGTCCTAGAGCTGTTCCTATTTTTCACTGGGATGTGAGGTCGCTCTGAGTTCTTCTAGTGCTTCTCGGATCCTATTGTAGGGTGTATTCGCTGTGCGTCTTTCTTCGACTTCTTGTTCTAATTTTCTTCTATTGTACTCAGCCAGATCTGAATCATATCTGATCCAAGCTTCCTTGCGCTGCCTAGCGTTGGCGTCCTTGTTTCAATTTGTTTCTTCTTTCTCTGGCTTGCTTCTGATTCTCAGTCTCACCATCGTGACCCTGGGTAAAGGGTGATATGTTGGACTCAGATTCATCCAATGACCTGATGTTGGGTGCTTCTTGGGGGATCAATGGTGATCGAGGACGGCGAACCATGAATACTTCTCGTGTGTGAATTGTTCTGTTATCGGCGTCGGTTTTCACACTGTCGTAGTTGTTGATAACTTTAGTAGAGGCTTCAAGGTCGCAGATCGAGTCTCCTTCTTGGTAGGGTAAAATTGTTGTCGTCATCGTGTCGACTAGTTGGGTACCGCTATCCTCAGGAACAGAACCTGGCCAGTGGACGATGCAGTCTTGAGATGTTATAGTTAGTACGAGACCTTTCTGAGCTCCTTTCAGTGGCATTCTAAGCAACAGATCGAGGGATCCTTCGGGCCGTGCCTGATAAGATTTTGCCATGTTGTGGAGTCCGAACAGAAAAGGACCCGACTTCTTGAAAGGACTTTGAGTGTACTCCGAGTTGTATTCTTGATAGGCTGAGGCCACGCTCTGGAGCCCCGCCGGAAAAGAACTTGAACTATTCTCAAGAGAACTCTGAATGTTTTCCGAGTTGAATCCTTGATAGGCTGAGGCCGCGTTCTGGAACCCTACCGAAAAAGAACTTGGTTTCTCGAAAGAACTTGGGTAAGACTCCATCTCGGATGTGGAGCCTGAGTTTGAGTCGGATGCGCAAAGCCGCGAAATCTGAGTTGGATCGAACATCACGAGCTGCGCGAATCTTCCGGCAAGTTGATCTGTCGTAGTCATCGAAATAGAAAGGTCTTCATGGTGATCCGAATCTTCGAGGAGATGGCTTTGGAGCTTGCCATCATCGCCTGCCTCGCAGATCCATGAACCAAAGATGAAGGTTGATCCCATCGAGAAGATCATGTTGTCGAGGTCCGTCGAGCTCTCAGATGCAAATTCGCCGAAAGCCCTTACCTGGCGCGCCAGCTGTCGATGTTTCACCACCGATAGCCTGCCACGGGGGTACCCGGGGCAGTTTGTTCGGGCTTCGGTGTATGCAGAACTCGACGATAAACGCAAGAGACAGTCGATTTATCCTGGTTTGGGCCCTCGACTGTGATCGAGTAATAGCCCTATGTCCAGTCAGCATTAGCCTTTGCATTGGATTGATTGGTCAAGTGTTCTCTCTAGGAACCCCGCCCTCCTTTATATAGTCAAGAGGCCAGAGTCCTAGTCGGTTTACAGTGAGAGTTCCTAGTAGGATTACAAAATAATACTACTACTAAGATTACATGGAAAGAATCCTAGTTAGACTAGATCTTCTCCCTTCCTTGAGGGGTATCCCGTGGGTCCTGCATCGACAGTCAAGTATTCAGACTGGCTAGCAAATGTGGTCTTGGTCCCAAAGAAGAACGATAAGATGAGGATGTGTATAGACTTCATAGACTTGAACAAAGCTTGCAAGAAAGACCCATTCTTGCTTCCAAGGATCGATGCCTCCATCGACAAAGCTGCTGGTTGCAAGCAGTTCTCCCTACTAGATTGTTTCTCAGGATACCATCAGATATGGCTGAACAAGGAAGATGAAGAGAAAACAAGCTTCACGACCCCCTTTGGCACATACTACTTTGTCAGGATGCCCGAAGGCCTCAAGAATTTAGGCTCAACCTTCATAAGAATGACCAAAGTAGTCCTCGGACCTCAGTTGCAGAAAAACATCATAGCATATGTCGATGACATTGTGGTCATGAGCAAGAAAGAAGAAGATCACATTACAGACCTCAAAGAGACCTTTAGCAATCTCAGAGCCACAGGGCTAAAACTCAACCTAGAAAAGTGTGTCTTTAGAGTAAGCGGAGGGAAGATGCTAGGGTGCATAATAGGGCCTGAAGGCATACACGCAAACCTAGATAAAACAAAGGACATACTTTCAATGATGGAACCATCAACCAAAAAGGAAGTCCAGAAGCTTACAGGCAGAATAGCAGCTCTAAACAGATTCATCTCAAAGTCTGCAGAGTGCAGTCTGCCATTTTTTAGAGCACTAAGAAGCACAGACAAATTAGAATGGGGAGAAGAGCAGTCGAAGGCCTTCCAGCAACTTAAGAACTAGATGGCCAATAATCTTATGGTCATAGTACCAAGTTCAAACGAACCCCTGCTACTGTATGTGGCAGCATCAGACCATGCAGTGAGTGGAGTCTTGGTTCAGGAGAAACAAGGTGACTCGAAGGTCGTCCAACAACCCGTCTACTACATATTAGAAGCATTGGCTGGGGCAAAGTTGAACTACTTAGAGATTGAGAAAATAGCCTACGCTGTTCTAGTATCTTCAAGAAAACTGAAGCACTACTACCAGGCACATCAAATCATGGTTCCTTTAGCTCAACCACTTGGTGACATATTCAGCAACAAAGAAGCCTCCGAAAGAATTGGGAAATGGGCAACAGAGCTATCTCAGTTCAGCATAAACTATGTTGCAAGAACAGCAATAAAATCTCAAGCACTAGCAGATTTCATGGCAGATTGGACACCTTTGTCACAATCAAATTCACAACCGCCACCTCAAGTATGGACACTTTACACATATGGGGCTTGGGGTCACCTGGGAGCTGGAGCCTCTGCCGTATTGATATCACCATCTGGTACCCGATCCAAGTATGCAGCCAGGCTGACATTCAAAGCAACAAACAACATAGCCGAATATGAAGGCCTCATACTAGGACTTAACAAAGCCAAGGCACTAGGTTCAGAAACAATACTAGTGAAGACAGACTCTCAAGTAGTAATAGGGAAAGTAGAGAAGGAATACACAACACGGTAGCCCAAATTGGTCAAGTACTTAGCAACCATGAGAGCCTTAGAGCGTAGATCTATGGGTTCACACTCAAGTACATACCAAGAGCAGAAAATTTAGAGGCCGATGAACCAGTGAAGGCCATGGCTGTGACAGAACCGCTCAATTTAAACAAGATCAAGTACGGCTGTCCCCGCTTAACACGTTGACACGCGCATACCCTCACTTATATAAACCCGGTAGTCCGCTGAGTGTCACGCATGACCTCGGTAAATCAACATCACAACCAAGATCGCGTGATTAAGCAAATACACATCGCATACGTACAGTTGCAGCGGAGAATAATATTACAAATAGGTTTATAAATAATAGTACAAGTTTAGGTTTCAAAATCGATTAGTGAAAACAACATAACTTTCAAATGATTACATTAATATAAGTTTCAAATACATTGCTAGCATAAGTGACGTCCTCAGATAAAAGCATATATATGAGATATAACATAGAGTCACCGAGCCCACCGGTGGTTAGCCACCATCTTCAGCAGGCCGAAACCTCACCTGCAACATGGTGGGATAAACCCTGAGTACTCGAATGTACTCAGCTAGACTTACCCATCATAAACCAGAAATAAAATTGACTCCAAGGAGTATGCAAGGCTTTATAAGTGGAGGTAGCTTGACAACATTTTGCATAAAAAGCGATTAACTCAATTATACAATTACAATTATAATTCTGTCATCAAGTTAATTAGAACTATCCATCTCTAGATTAGCAACTATCCTGTGCCAAACATGTGGTATATCATTTTAATAGCATACAATAGTAACCATAGCAGGTATTGTAATTCTATATTCATTCGAACCATCATGTTCCATAACACAGTTACTACGATGTTGGGACTAGCCAAGTTTCTCACTATCCAGGAGAGACGACGATTCGAATCAATTTCAACCAGCTGGGAATTTATTCCTAACACAAACCCAGGCAGACCCGATCAATGGTCACCTTTGGTACAACTCAGGTCCACATTTCGCGGGTTCGTACCGCGCCGCACAATCGGGGACACCAAATGCCAGGACGTTCAGGCCTAGCCTGCCCTTGGGCTCAGTCTGATCGCCCCCACAAGGAGCGCACAACAGAATGGGGCCTGGCCTGAGTTGAGCTACTCGGCTTCACGGTCGAAATGACTTATCGGGCCAGCTAAGTGATAGGCATGCATTCAATCTTATCAGAAGCGCCAACAACGGTACGGCCCTTAATCAGCATAGACGGAATCACATGAGTCAACCTACGCATAGACTCCGCCCGGCCTTGATTTTCTTTTACCCCATGGTTCTGTTCCACGATAGCAAATATAGCCAACCGTGCTCCGGTTTCGACCTATATCTCGCAGGTGACAGGAAATCACCCGACTTCTACCGGTCTAAGTATGGCTAAGCATATATTCAATTCTGGACCTATACAGGGTTAACGGTAGTATTTCTGGACAAGGAATTTATATGCATCAAGTGGTTTCAATCAAGTCTTATAACCTAATGCATCAATCATAAAAACTTAAGTAATATTTTGTAAAATACTGGGAGACTTAGAATGCTCCGGGGCTTGCCTGGGATCCAACACAAGTTAGTTCAGTTAGCTTGCACCGTCTTGGTGACATCTCCGGTCCTAGCACTTGCTTAGTCCTTCCATCGTCGGGACAGATCCACCAAACCCAATCCTCGAGTTTGGCTCCACATTACCTCCTTCACGTGGTTCATCTAGCGTACCTAAATAAGATGCAAGATGCAGGTGTATGAATGTGATGAATGGTAACACAAGATGCATCACATAAGCATTCAAGACAAACACAAGATTATGCAAGACATAGACACCAATAGCTATTTAACTAACATCACACCACTAACTATAGAGAGCAAGCACATCAAGCATGACATAAGTTTAACAAGGTCACAAGTATCATAACTTGACCATCAACAAGGGCATAAGCCACACTTAGCAACACATGGAGTAAACAAACACAACTAGCATATGTCTATTTCTGGACTGGAAACAACAGCTTCATGTTTGGATCATAACTAGAGTTATACAAATCCAATAGCCATGCAACAAGACATTCTGGAAAGCTTATGAATTTTTCTACAATTCATCTTCAATTATCTTAGCATGATTCTCAAGTTAAGTAAGTCATATATACCCATTTACAGAAACTGGTCCACAATTGACAGAGAGCAGCCATTTCTGAAACCCAACTTTAAACAGGCATAACTCACAAACTACTTGGCCAAATGACACCAAATTTTAACATCAGCTAGATACATGAATTATCTACAACTTTTGTATAAACAAGTTTCACAACAAAGCAAATTATCATGAAGAACTTTGCTAAGGTCCCAGATCTGTCCATAAATAACATCGGTAAGAAAATAATTATTAACTTATGTTGCAAACAAATAATTGGGCAAAAACAACTTTACCAATATTTCACACATGACTAAAGAACACCAGAAAGCATGGTGCTCACCTCTAAATAAATTTTCTTAAAGCATTTCTTAATTTATTTAGACATCAAGGTGTATTTATGAACATATAACAAAAATGCACAATAAATTCTACAAAAATTACAGTAGCTCACATATCGTCTCAATAGTCTATTGTACAAATTTCATACCAATTGCAAAAGTATAGCTGCCTCTATGAAAAAGACAATTTGCTATTGCAAGAAATCATGTGAGAGCGAGATAAACCAATAACTCACTCATACTTCATCCAATACTCATGAAATTTTTACCACACATCAACTATCACATGAGTAGCATGCCACAAAAATTTCACTTTATTTGGAGCCATAGATCTGCAGTTATGGAAAATAACAAATTCAACTAGCCTTAAAACCCTACTGCACGAATCTATTTTTGCAGCTAAAACTTTAAACTAAAACATGCTATACTATAGATCTACAGCATAGAGAATTTCACAAGGATTCCAAAAAGTCTTCATTTGCTATTTTTGTTTTTTTCTACAATTTACTATGAATTTCCAAAGTTCCAGCCGATTTAAAACAAATAGATCCAAAAGGCACTATTCATATGAGTCACAGACTATGCAGTTAGGTCCCTCTGTTTCTTCAAATTCCTGCGCGAAGTCCTTGACGTGGATTGCAGCAGAGGAGGTGTGGGAGCTCGCCATTTCCGGCCGGAGGAGGCTCGTCGGCGGCGATGGGGCGGCTGCGGAGCACCAGGGGCCTCGCGCGCATCCATGGGACAGCTCGTCTTGGCATGAGGCGGCTCATGGTGGCCTGGCCACGTGCGCCGGCGGCCATGCCCGTAGCACCACCGGCGGCAGGGCACTCCGGCGACCACGGTGGCTAGGAAAGGGGCGCAGGAGTGGTGGCTCGAGCAGGAGATGGCGATGACGCGCTTGGTTGGGACGGAGAAGGCCTGCAACCGCGGCAGTGAGCTCGACGGCGGCGACCATGGTGGCTCCGCTCTAGTGCGGCCAGAGCGTGAGCGAGAGCCTAGGCGAGCGCGAGAGGGAGCGTGAGGGAGAGCGGGCGCTCAGCCTTATGCAGCTGGGCGCGACGATGCGAGTCCAAGGCCGACGTACGGACGACACGTGGCACTTGGCTCCTGCCTGTGGTCGGCCACGGACGAGCGCTGCTGCAGCAGTTCAAAATCGGAGAGAACTACTAATACCACCTCAAACAAACGACTGAAACTCGATTTTCTCCCCTTCATAACTCTTCAGCTGATCAATGATTTGATCAACCGATTGCACTGTTACTTAGAGCTAAGTGTGTACTACAATATTTCTGAAGGGAGTCTCATATAATTCTCAATAGTTTCCAAACGATAATTCACTAAAGATAGGTAAACGAAAACTAAAATACGAAAATTCAGTCATCCAGACTTAGCCGATTTTCGAACCCTGAGAACAGCACTGGATTTGATATTGTGAGCGGCAATTGACTAAGTTAGGCACTAATTTAGCTCTTGAGCATTAAACAAAGTTTGTTCTACTCCACTCAAACTTCAACTTTTGTTTAGGTTCCACTGCCATGCAAACACTCTAAGCCACAGTTCAAACCAAGTCAAAGTAGCATCACGGTAAAGCTTAAATTAGAGATTTAGACCAATTGCGGCATTTTCTTGACCTCTGCTCAACACGAACCCTTCATGACTTTTGTTGTAGAGTTCAATTAGAGTCATTTGGGCAAGGTTCCAAGGTTTGGTTGATGATCTAGAATTCCATTCACTTTATAAAACAATTCAGGCAAGGACATAACTTGTCATTTCATGTGACTTCTTGATTCCAAACTTCATGAAACTTTTCCAGTGATCAATATAGATGGATGTTGATGCGAGACACATGAAACAAGTACATCCAGCATTACCCAAGCATACTTTTTAGAAAGGGCAGCATGTAAGCAATGGTGCATGGTCCAAATTTAAGTGGTGGCTCATTTTCATATGTTTGACCTAACATCTCCATCACCACTTAACATGCCATGGTTGAGCTTAAACCCATTGCTTAATTGGTGACAATCATCTAGGGTGTTACAATGGCAAACAACTTGCCCATGCCAGAAGGAACCTTTTTCTAAGAACTAGAAGCACCAGCCATGGCAGTAACATCGAAGGCATTCAAAGAAATCCTAAACACCAAAACAGAAGATTGGAGGCAATTGATCATGGACCAAATCAAAGGTGCCTACCAAACAGAAGATGAACCTAATGCTTAAACCCATTGCTTAATTGGTGACAATCATCTGGGGTGTTACAGCCCTCCCCCCTTAAAGGAATCGCGTCCCGAGATTCAGGACAAAAGACTTTTATGGAAAGGAGACATGTTACCAGTTTCCAATATCAACAATAGTTTTAGGCTACATAGCTTCAAGCATAAGAGAGGCTAATTTGATCAAGACAATTTTCTAATACTCACTCTTCACAGTGGCTCTTGTCCGAAGAATTTCCTTCGTTAACTCCCATAAAGCATTTGTTACGTTGGGAGGAGTCCAAGATAGCACTGTCCTACATACTTCGTCCTCGATGTACGAAGAGTGATACAAGCGTAGACTAAATACTTGTAACATCTACTTCCCAAGTGGATATAGCACAGACCATATGGACTTTGCAATAGACCGCATCCTGTTGACGGATATTCCTTACAACGGTGCTATATTTGTTCACAAGGTTTGAAAAGCAGTTCTCTACTAAAGTGGCTCGAGCACAACTTTTCGTAAAGGATGTGATCATAGATGGGGTAAACATTCTTTGAGGGTATGAGAAGCTAGTTAACCAATATCCAAACTGGTTGTAGCGGTGCATTCACTCAGATGTCAACTGATGGAAAGCTACCTAATGTTCCATGTGTGCAGTGCTCTTTCTCTGATAACAACACTATATTACCTGAGTCCGTTGAGTGAGCGGTGAATGTGATAGCTGACTTTGTTGACTCAGCATTTTCGACGACCATTATTTAAGGGAATCCTCGTATCCAAGCGGCCACAGTTATCTGGGTTGAATCTCATGCAATCTCTTGGGTAAAAACACATATAAGGTACCAAAGGCATGTCAGCATTGGAGAACCATTGATGCAGAAGGATGTTAGCGAGGCTTGGAGGACAACACAAGTTGCAAGTAATCACAAAACTAGGGACTAGTTCACTACCGAGCAGGTTGAGTACAATTTGCATTCGTGGTGCAGTTGCACAGCAAGTTGGGGTTGACTTGCATCATAGCAAAACTAGCCTTCTTAAACTATATTTGACGTCGAGGCTTCCATTCTTAGGCCAATCAATATCTCAAAAACCATAATCCGAAAATCTACGGTTTGACACCTTTCCAATTACTTTCGATTTGCAAGGGTATAAATTGACTCGTGGAACACCTCGATTGCTCGAATATTGTTGATAGAAGAGGCCAAGAACAAGGTACAAAAGGGGTCCAAGGAGTCTTCTTTAGGGCATCTAAAGTATTATCTAGCAACAATTATTGACCGCGTTACATACCTTGGCATCAATTGCAAACACAACTTTCGAATGCGAAGGATGATCACAGTCATAAAGAAATTATAGATTCTGTACTCTTCGGTCTTCTGTTCATACCTCACAAACTACTGCTCCAATATGCACAAATTGTGGTGGTCATGTAGATCCATGGGTCTTCTAACTACTCACCAAAATTCAACTCAACCAGACACCGTTTGACCATTCAAACAATTCTTCTACCAAAACTGCTCTGTTCTGAAATGGCAGCAAACCGAGCCGACAAGATATCTCTCAAATCCGATGTTTTACTCAACCAATACTCAAACAAACTTGAGGCATCGATGTGTCCTAAGTGAGGAATGAGGTCACCAAAGTTTGGGGCCATTCCAACCATGTTTGAGTCACTAATCATTGGCCTGAAGATGCTCGGTTTTGTACCAAAAAAATCTGGACAGATTTCTCGTTCTTCTCTTTATAACCGCGGTATCTTTCTTGCTGAGGATGGAGGCTAGGATTTTCCTTACATACCTCTTAGGAAACAACCTCAACCGTTGATTTAGACACCAACTCGACTATGCGCAAGCATTTAACTGGTGGGATGTTCTTGCAGAGCACAATGCATACTTCACGTGGAGTGACAGTCCTACAAAGATAAGGGAACATCTCTGATTATCCTTCTATGTTTCATCCAATAGCATCCTGAACAAATCCTTTGATAGCACCATATACATAACGATGCTGACCAAAACTAGGGACGTGCTTTCTCTAGCTCCTTACATAGCCGATACAACGTCTTGTACTATCTGTGTGATTGTCCAAGATGGAATTGACTTGATAGCATAGGTTTTGGAAAACAAAGCAGTAGTTGCATTGCTAAATGGCTTGTTGTTACATTGCTTAACATTGCTCTGCGAGACATAGCCTTCGGGGCTACCAAAGAGTTGTTACCTAGCTAGAGATTAACCTTCCTACTGGTAACTAATTGGTTGGCTCTCAACACTAAAAAGGTTCCAAATCTTCACTCTTGTACATAACGGTCAAGACTTAGACAAAAGCTCCTAAGCATCAGGTGACCTATTATAGCACATAATATCCCGGTCCATTTATCTTTCGACTGATAACTTGTCCAACTTTAAGTGTTGTGCATCTTTTAGACCCAACGAGAATGACATAAGTTGCTCGCTAGATGACCGATATCATTACAGGGACAGTCACATCGAGTCACTTGCCTACCATCTCTTGCAGTCTGTTAATGTTTAGGTTAGTGACCTGTTCTTCAAGGTTATCCTTTGGACGACTTTAGAAGGAAGTCCTATTGCATCTGATTCGACATACAGATCTTCTACCACGCTAAGGAGAGATAACCAAGGAAGAGCTCACATGAAAATAACACATCGGTGTAGTTCTGCAATGGATCATGACTAGAAACCTCAATACTAGCGTGTGCCGAGCAGCACAGCCTTGTGTGTGCACCCACAGGAGGCTCTCGGTTTCATCGTGGCACCGTAGATCGCTAATCGTGGCACCATTACTGAACATACAACCCACAAGAAATCTCACATGGCACAAATTGGGTTACATAGGAGCAAGCACTATGCGAAGGAGGGATAGCAACAAAGGTAGTCACAAGGTTAGGAGTCAATAAGCAGGGGATCCAAAGATCAAAACACAACGTAAGAGAGCATAGCCTAATTGTCGAAGACAACATAGCAGGGGACTCTTACCGAATTTCCATATACGCCTTGTGTCCACCAAAGTGATTACCAGCTAAAGTTTAACATGAGATTTGGTCTTGCCGAGCAGCAACATGAGATCAAGACTAATAACATCTAGAGACTTGGAAGAGTTGGAGACAAAGCAAACGAGATTCGAGGGATAGAGCCAAGGCACTGACTAAGAATTCAGTTGATAAAGTAACGACATGATCTGCGAGGAAAAGGTTCCAAAGCAAGGTAGATAGCGATTAGCGTTGCACTAGATCATCAGTAGAAGAAGGAGCAATGAGATCTAACAAGGATTTTTGAGCAAGGTCCTCCCACACAGGAGCGGGACAACCACAAAACATGCGAGCAAAGAAGGGAGCTAAGCTTGGGCCTAAGGTCAAGCAAAGACATGGATAAAGGTCTTCGTAGCACAACGTTCAATGGCTAGCAACCACATGTACAGGCTCAGGCTCCTAAGAGAGAACTTAATGGAAAACGACAACCATGAGATTACCAAAACTTGGACGTTGTTCTAGGATAGCGCTCTTCAACACTCGTATGCTTACCGAGGACAAAAGGGGTGACAGCTACGGCACTACCTAGATAACGAGCATCCACACCTACATCCTGGTCTTAAGCAAGCATTTCAAAACACTCAATCCAATTAGCTTAAGCGACTATTACTAAGCACAAAGCTCGTACATAACAAGCAGTCACCTACTGCAACACCACTACACATATCATGCACAACATGGTGATAAGGTACTATTATCTTTTATTTCCTTTTAGAAGCAAACATACAAGGCAAAGCTAATCACACACTATCTTCAAGCATAGTTATTCAAGCAGCATGGGACAAGGTATTTTGGCTAGCTTCACACAGGGAAGATAGTAACATTACTTAGTATTAGAACAAAGTGAGGGAAGCATATTTATGCACAAGCATAATCATAATGCATGCTCGCCCTATTCATCCTCACCAAATTGCCAGCCTAAGGCGGCAATCACGTTCTATGTCAGTGGCATAACACGTACTCTCTCGATATATAGCTAGTCGTCAGCTACATTCAATCTACGCATTCGTGGTTAGCATACCTGCAGGCAAATTCATTGCAGCCCATCCCCACACGAGCTAAATAAGCACACAATGAAAGCGGTAAACTAAGATACTCTCCATATATACATCCCCAGATATATATACTTCGGTATCCATAGCTACCCGACAGATATACCCATAATTAAGTACCTTCATAGATACATGTGTGTAATACGTAAATATTCCAGTAACCATAGCTAACTCTCCCCTAGACCGATAGTTGGACGGTCATGCTCTCACAACTCACACTTACCTAGGCGTAGAGGCAATTGATCCATACATTACCATTCAAGTGAACGGCATCCATACAATAGCACGCCGTATGGACGACGAAATAAAAATTGCAAGAAGTAAACCTCCCCCCATAGTTAATGTTAGTTTACTTATTGCCACCTAGTAGTCCTTAATTGGGCATAAAGGAGGATGTCGCTAGCATAGTTTTGCAAATAAGTTTTGATAAATTTGCCTGTAGCTAAGGTTTTAGTCAAAATAGGCTTTTTAAAACCCAAACTTGGCTTTTAAAACTATGTACATGACAGCATTATGCTTAATCTCGCTCTGATACCAGCTGTGACAGAATCGCCCAATTTATACAAGATCAAGTACGGCTGTCGCCACTTAACACGTTGACACGCGCATACCCTCACTTATATAAACCCGGTAGTCCGCCGAGTGTCACGCAGGACCTCGGTAAATCAACATCACAACCAAGATCACGTGATTAAGCAAATACACATCACAAACGTAGAGTTGCAGCGGAGAATAATATTACAAATAGGTTTATAAATAATAGTACAAGTTTAGGTTTCAAAATCGATTAGTGAAAACAACATAGCTTTCAAATGATTACATTAATATAAGTTTCAAATCCATTGCTAGCATAAGTGACGTCCTCAGATAAAAGCATATATATGAGATATAACATAGAGTCACCGAGCCCACTGGTGGTTAGCCACCATCTTCAGCAGACCGAAACCTCACCTACAACATGGTGGGATAAACCCTGAGTACTCGAATGTACTTAGCTAGACTTATCCGTCATAAACAAGAAATAAAATTGACTCCAAGGAGTATGCAAGGCTTTATAAGTGGAGGTAGCTTGACAACATTTTGCATAAAAAGCGATTAACTCAATTATACAATTACAATTATAATTCTGTCATCAAGTTAATTAGAACTATCCATCTCTAGATTAGCAACCATCCTATGCCAAACATGTGGTATATCATTTTAATAGCATACAATAGTAACCATAGCAGGTATTGTAATTCTATATTCATTCGAACCATCATGTTCTATAACACAGTTACTACGATGTTGGGACTAGCCAAGTTTCTCACTATCCGGGAGAGATGATGATTCGAATCGATTTCAACCAGCTGGGAATTTATTCCTAACATAAACCCAGGCAGACCCGATCAATGGTCACCTTAGGTCACCTTTGGTACAACTCAGGTCCACATTTCGCGGGTTCGTACCGCGCCGCACAATCAGGGACACCAAATGCTAGGACGTTCAGGCCTAGCCTGCCCTTGGGCTCAGTCTGATCGCCCCCGCAAGGAGCGCACAACAGAACGGGGCCTGGCCTGAGTTGAGCTACTCGGCTTCACGGTCGAAACGACTTATCTAGCTAGCTATGTGATAGGCATGCATTCAATCTTGTCAGAAGCGCCAACAACGGTACGGTCCTTAATCGGCACAGACGGAATCACATGAGTCAACCTACGCATAGACTCCGCTCGGCCTTGATTTTCTTTTACCCCATGGTTCTGTTCCACGATAGCAAATATAGCCAACCGTGCTCCGGTTTCCACCTATATCTCGTAGGTGACAGGAAATCACCCGACTTCTACCGGTCTAAGCATGGCTAAGCATATATTCAATTCTGGACCTATACAGGGTTAACGGTAGTATTTCTGGACAAGGAATATATATGCATCAAGTGGTTCCAATTAACTCTTATAACCTAATGCATCAATCATAAAAACTTGAGTAATATTTTGTAAAATACTGGGAGACTTAGAATGCTCCGGGGCTTGCCTGGGATCCAACACAAGTCAATTCAGTTAGCTTGCACCATCTTGGTGACATCTCCGGTCCTAGCACTTGCTTAGTCCTTCCATCGTCGGGACAGATCCACCAAACCCAATCCTCGAGTTCGGCTCCACATCACCTCCTTCACGTGGTTCATCTAGCGTACCTAAATAAGATGCAAGATGCTAGTGTATGAATGTGATGAATGGTAACACAAGATGCATCACATAAGCATTCAAGACAAACACAAGATTATGCAAGACATAGACACCAATAGCTATTTAACTAACATCACACCTCTAACTATAGAGAGCAAGCACATCAAGCATGACACAAGTTTAACAAGGTCACAAGTATCATAACTTGACCATCAACAAGGGCATAAGCCACACTTAGCAACACATGGAGTAAACAAACACAACTAGCATATGTCTATTTCTGGACTGGAAACAACAGCTTCATGTTTGGATCATAACTAGAGTTATACAAATCCAATAGCCATGCAACAAGACATTCTGGAAAGCTTATGAAATTTTATACAATTCATCTTTAATCATCTTAGCATGATTCTCAAGTTAACTAAGTCATATATACCCATTTACAGAAACTGGTCCACAATTGACAGAGTGCAACCATTTCTGAAACCCAACTTTAAACAGGCATAACTCACAAACTACTTGGCCAAATGACACCAAATTTTAACAAAAGTTAGATACATGAATTATCTACAACTTTTGTATAAACAAGTTTCACAACAAAGCACATTATCATGAAGAACTTTGCTAAGTTCCCAGATCTGTCCATAAACCACATCGGTAAGAAAATAATTATTAACTTATGTTGCAAACACATAATTGGGCAAAACCAACTTTACCAACATTTCACACATGACTAAAGAACACTAGAAAGCATGGTGCTCACCGCTAAATAAATTTTCTTAAAGCATTTCTTAATTTATTTAGACATCAAGGTGTATTTATGAACATATACCAAAAATGCACAATAAATTCTACAAAAAGTACAGTAGCTCACATATCCTCTCAATAGTCTACTGTATAAATTTCATACCAATTTCGTAAGTATAGCTACCTCTATGAAAAAGATAATTTGCTATTGCAAGAAATCATGTGAGAGCGAGATAAACCAATAACTCATTCATACTTCATCCAATACTCATGAAATTTTTACCACACATCAACTATCACATGAGTAGCATGCCACAAAAATTTCACTTCATTTGGAGCCCTAGATCTACAGTTATGGAAAATAACAAATTCAACTAGCCTTAAAACCCTACTGCACGAATCTATTTTTGCAGCTAAAACTTTGAACTAAAACATGCCATACTATAGATCTACTGCATATAGAATTTCACAAGGATTCCAAAAAGTCTTCATTTGCTATTTTTGGATTTTTCTACAATTTACTATGAATTTCCAAAGTTTGAGCCGATTTAAAACAAATAGATCCAAAAGGCACTATTCATATGACTCACAGACTATGCAGTTAGGTCCCTCCCTTTCTTCAAATTCTTGCGCGAAGTCCTTGACATGGATTGCAGCAGAGGAGGCGCGGGAGCTCGCCGTTTCCGGCCGGAGGAGGCTCGTCGGCGGCGATGGGGTGGCTGCAGAGCACCAGGGGCCTCGCGCGCATCCATGGGACAGCTCGTCTTGGCACGAGGCGGCTCGTGGTGGCCCGGCCACATGTGCCGGAGTGGCGGCACAGGGCACTCCGGCGACCACGGTGGCCAGGAAAGGGGCGCCGGAGTGGCGGCTCGAGCTGGAGATGGCGATGACGCGCTTGGTTGGGACGGAGAAGGCCTGCAGCAGCGGCAACGAGCTCGGCTCGGGAGCTCGGTGGCGGCCATGGTGGCTCCGCTCTGGTGCGGCCAGAGCGTGAGCGAGAGCCTGGGCGAGCGCAAGAGGGAGCGTGAGGGAGAGCAGGCGCTCAGCCTTATGCAGCTGGGCGCGGCGATGCGAGTCCAAGGCCGACGTACGGACGACACGTGGCACTTGGCTCCTGCCTGTGGTCGGCCACGGACGAGCGCTGCTGCAGCAGTTCAAAATCGGAGAGAACTACTAATACCACCTCAAACAAACGACTGAAACTCGATTTTCTCCCCTTCATAACTCTTCAGCTGATCAATGATTTGATCAACCGATTGCACTGTTACTTAGAGCTAAGTGTGTACTACAATATTTCTGAAGGGAGTCTCATATAATTCTCAATAGTTTCCAAACGATAATTCGCTAAAGATAGGTAAACGAAAACTGAAATACGAAAATTCAGTCATCCAGACTTAGCCGATTTTCGAACCCTGAGAACAGCACTGGATTTGATATTGTGAGCGGCAATTGACTAAGTTAGGCACTAATTTAGCTCTTGAGCATTAAACAAAGTTTGTTCTACTCCACTCAAACTTCAACTTTTGTTTAGGTTCCACTGCCATGCAAACACTCTAAGCCACAGTTCAAACCAAGTCAAAGTAGCATCACGGTAAAGCTTAAATTAGAGATTTAGACCAATTGCGGCATTTTCTTGACCTCTGCTCAACACGAACCCTTCATGACTTTTGTTGTAGAGTTCAATTAGAGTCATTTGGGCAAGGTTCCAAGGTTTGGTTGATGATCTAGAATTCCATTCACTTTATAAAACAATTCAGGCAAGGACATAACTTGTCATTTCATGTGACTTCTTGATTCCAAACTTCATGAAACTTTTCCAGTGATCAATATAGATGGATGTTGATGCGAGACACATGAAACAAGTACATCCAGCATTACCCAAGCATACTTTTTAGAAAGGGCAGCATGTAAGCAATGGTGCATGGTCCAAATTTAAGTGGTGGCTCATTTTCATATGTTTGACCTAACATCTCCATCACCACTTAACATGCCATGGTTGAGCTTAAACCCATTGCTTAATTGGTGACAATCATCTAGGGTGTTACAATGGCAAACAACTTGCCCATGCCAGAAGGAACCTTTTTCTAAGAACTAGAAGCGCCAGCCACGGCAGTAACATCGAAGGCAATCAAAGAAATCCTAAACACCAAAACAGAAGATTGGAGGCAATTGATCATCGACCAAATCAAAGGTGCCTACCAAACAGAAGATGAACCTAATGCTTCGAGAATGGTGGCCAGAGCAAGAGTTACACACTAGTAGATGGGACCTTGTACAAGAAAGGCATTGTGCAACCACTACTCAAGTGTATAACACAGAACGAAGGCAAGGAGCTTCTGCAAGAAATACACTCGGGAGTGTGTGGATCACACATAGGCCCAAGAGCATTGTCAGCGAAGGCTATTAGAGAAGGGTTCTACTGGCCCACGCACATCAAGGACGCAGAAGACATTATCAAGACCTATGAAGCATGTCAGAACACTTCACCTCATCAAACAAGGCCTTCGGCAGCAATACAGCTTATACCACCCACCTAGCCACTACAAAGATGGGGCATGGACCTCGTAGGCCCTCTACCACCTTCGCAAGGGGGGAACAAATTTGTAGTTGTGGCAATAGAATACTTCACAAGATGGATTGAAGCCAAACCCCTAGCAGCCATCACTTCAGAGTCAGTGAAGAAGTTCTTTTGGCAGAACATAATCTACAGATTTGGAGTACAAAGAATTCTCATAGTGGACAACGACAAGCGGTTTGACTCAGACAATTTCAGAGAGTTCTATAAAAACATTGGGACAACACTAGCCTTCGCATCCGTCTACCACCTAGAATCAAATGGCGCTATAGAGAGAGCAAACAGGGTGGTCTTCTCAGCAATTTCCAAAACATTGTTCAGCCTTCACAAAGGCAAATGGGTTGAAGAATTGCCCAGAGTTGTCTGGTCCCACAATACCATAGCATCTAGAGCAATGGGTTTTACCCCTTTCAAGCTGCTACATGGGGAAGAAGCAATGCTCCCCGAAGAAGCCAAGCATCAAAGCCTTCGAATACTAAAGCACGCATTAGCTTCAGATGAAGCATACTCCAAGGAAACCATTGAAGAAATAAGGCTAGAAGCAGTGCAAAACATCAACAAGTATCAATAGCAAACCAAGAAATGGAGAGACAGTCAAGTAGTCAAAAAAGACATACAACACGGAGATCTAGTCCTAAGGAGAAGACCGAATGCAGCCAATGTGGGCAAGCTACAGCCAAAGTGGGAAGGACCATACACGGCAAAAGCCGTAGGAAGACCAGGTTCTTTCTACTTGACGGACACTGAGGGGACGACAACTACCCACACATGGAACATCGACAACTTGAAGAAGTTTTACATCTGATTGTAACGGCGGTCTTCGCGGCAATATAAGCGAAGGCCACCTTATTTCTTTTTAGCATTTCTTTTTTCTATCTTTACATTTTCAAGCAAGCAAAGGGCCTATACTCTTTTCCTCATAGAGGGGCATTCCTAGCGGAGGTGAGATTTTTAACGAGGCAGGACCCATGTAAAAATCCTCTGAAATATAAAGAGGAACCCCCTCAAAAACAATTTGAATGCGAAGGTTGAAAGTGGCTAGCAACAGAGCCACACCATTCGACGGGCAACTCACGACAAGGAGAACCCTCTGCCACCCATAGCTGAAAGCTCACGGGTGTAGAACGATCTCCACAGCACCAAAGTACCTACCCTTGACGAAGACCTATCAATTCTCAGGCATCAAGGTGTCAACCTTCAGGCTAGAAAGCCAGAACCCCGACAAAGACCTGTCTTCGCCGCAGGCATCGGGAGCAAAACTTACTATGTGTAAGAATGCCATTGGGGGTAAGGTGATGAAGTTGTACCTTGAATGACCCCAGCACCAGTCGAAGGAAAGTTATGGCTAGGAAGCGAAGACCGCAGGCGAAGAAATCCTTGAAGATGACAACCTCATGGAGCTCTGGCCGTGGAATGGTCTCACCTCCCAAAGGCCTCCCTTTGCCCTCAGGGAAGCACCCCTGTGCCGCCAGCTCATCGATCATCTCCTTCGTCATCAATGAAGGACTGAAATCCCAAATCTTCTTCATCGTAGCCTTGTTCTCCTTGCCCTTAGGAACCAGGTCTCCAACTGGCTCCTCAATGTTGGCAAGGTCGTCCTGAGCCTTTGCACTCACCATCATACACTCCTCAAAATTCTTATCCCACTCACTAGCCCTCACGCCGAGTAAGTGAGAGTAAGGGCCACTAAAGCAAGCCCAACGAGACTACCGATGGGCGAGGGGAGCCCCCTTCGAAGGCTTTGGAAATTAAAGCTAAGCGAAGGCAGAGAGGAGGCAAAAGCTAAGAAAGCGACAGCCGGTGGAATGAGTTGGGAAAGCCCCCCTTATATAGCCTCCGAGAGGGCGCTTCGACTTCCGCGGACAACGGTCACATTCGTTTAGCAACACGTCGGTTCCCGAGCCCTCGCAAACCAATCAGCGAACACCACGTCACACTGTTAGGGACTGACACAACGTGCCTCAGGGGGGGAGAGTGGGCGTGGCCTTCGTGACCCGATATCAGCGAAGAGGTGAGGTTCACGGCCCGCCTGCGTCAGACCTAACCCTCAGGGGGGGACTGTTAGGACACGAATACCATGGTCGCGAAGGCAAGCCCCCTTTCCTCTCTCCTTTTTAGCGACTAACAATTAACCTGGAACATGGACTGCTATGCTTTCTGGATAGTCTTTGTGCAGGGTGCCTTCGGACGCACAGCCAAGCCATGCAAAGGCCAAGGGTAACGAAGGCACTGTCAGCGAAGGCCCCACCCAGGGGTAGCGAAGGCCCGGAGTTCACTTCAAGGCAGCGCCTAAGAGATGTCGCGAAGGTCGCTAGGGGAAAGATGATGATTCGATGCGAAAGCCGATGAAATCCAACAAAGGCCAAGCCTTCACCGCCCGAGGACTGGGTTCTCAAAGGGAGCTCGTTCTGCGCGCCTGTTGGGCCTCCAGCGGGCTCCAAGCAAGGCCCATGAAGTAAGGCAGTTAGGAAGGAGAAGGCTGAAGACACCCCCAGAGGTCTCTATTTGTATGGGTATATCCCTAGAATATGCCTTGACGCTTGCAAGGCATAGATGTAAAAGAACTCCGCCTTGTACAGTGACCTATAAAAGGGGAGAGCAAACCTCATATAAAAGAGAGACCAATGAATCAATGAAACCCTAATTGTGTCATAGGCCTTCTTGTTGGTACCAACCTTCGCCTGAGTGAAGTCCTTTGAGTACTTTACCTGTTGGGAGCAACCTTCCCATCATGCGTGGTTGATAACCAACGGAGCATTGCTGTAACAGTTGTGGGGGTCCAAATCAAATTTGGTTCGAAGCCTAGATTGTGAAAGTCGAGCTCTCCATCAATCGAATTTACCATGCCTATCGGAAGATCAGCCACGTCTACATCAAAACTTTTCTTACAAATTAGAGTAAGGAAGATAGAAATATTAAGCTGAAGTTGAAATTCATGGAGTCACGACGACAAATGGGCAGCAACTTTGAACTACGATTTCAGCTAAGCACAGTAGTTTATCGACCCGTGCTTTTATATGGACTAGCAATCTTTTATATAATTTCCGCTTTATGGCCATGAACAATTTAGAATATAAAGACATAATGGTCAAAAGTATGACCTTGAAGAGATTGAAATCCAAATTTTGGCTTACATTTTCAGAAAAGGAAAAGACAAATTCTCGTGTTTGGCCTACCCCTGCACACATACTATGAGACTATTTGGTTTGACAAAGACCTCATCCTCATGCAAGTCACATTGCTAGATAAGGTGCCGGATCACGAGTATTTTCCATAAATTTTAATATAACGGCTCAATTCATCAAGCTCATACTAATTATTAGTTTGTGATCGATTAACGAGCCCATGATAGTCAACACGTCGTTCCACCAAACGAAACAGCTTGTCGTAGATCGAGAGATGCATGTGACTTGCACCAGCCGACGAGGGAACATTTGGAATCTGGCACCATTAGAATATTTTTGTTACTACTAAGTTAATGATCAGATGTTGCTGCATCCCACCGTCCCACGTTGTGTCGCGTCCCATCTTCATCAGTTGTTCCCCAAACCCGTGAGTAAAATCAGCGGACACCGGCTCAACCTCCATCAGAGATATTGCTATCTGCAGATCACACATCTCCAGTTGCTAGCTAGCTAGAGCGGCAGCTGGCTTGGCATGGAGGCCAAGGGCAGCGATGGCGGCCGCGGGCCTCATGCAATTCCTTCGAAGCAAACAGCAGAAAAAGAACAGCGCTGCAAGCTATATGTGTTGTGGAGAATGCCGGTGTCGAAGTGCTCATGTTGTGTCTGATCTGCTATTCTGCTCTCACCTCAGCATCGCTTATCAAACATTCTTTTTATTACATGCTCTGCATTCTCTGCTACTGCTTTGACATCATCGCTTACTATCAATGTTTAATTTCGCCCAACAAAGACATCGTGAGCCCCCGTATTTTGGACGGCCCTTGCATTGTTGTCTTCGCCGGCGACGGCATCGAGCCGCTTTGGATTACTCTTGACCATGAGAGGACAAAAGGCCACAGGAACGGGAAAAAAAAAGATAAAACGACGGGAGGTCGGAGGAGGTCGCGGCATCGGCCCCCAATCCCCATCCTCGTCCCGTTGCCTCTCACGCACGCAAGCAGCCGAGCATGGAGTGTAGGAGAAATGGAGACCTTGGGCTTTGGAGCCTGTATCGCGATCACACCACCCGTGGTTCCTCCTCATCTAGCAGCTACACATCAGCAGGTACCATCGTCTCGATCTCCACTGGCTACACATCTAACAGCTCTCGCCTCTCCTCTATCTCGTCCCTGGGCCTGGAGGCTGCCATAGACTTGGACTTGGAGTTGGACGAGGACAGTTCTCGTCCAACCAGGAAGTATCGCAAAGGAATAGAGACCAGCAAAGAAAAACAAAAGGAGGAGGAGGTGTACTATCAGGAAATAACGAAGGAGGAGATGGAGGGAATCAAATTCGTGGTCTATGAGTTCCTCGGTGTGCCATCGCCGTCGCCGTCGGTGGATGGCAGCCTCGAAGCCAAAGGCGGTGCCGTACATTGGTTGAAAGATCTGGGTGTCGGCTGGGTTCTCGGCATCGCCGATGATGCATCTGCAGCAGGGATAATCCTCGACGATAATCAAGCATGGAGTTTCATCGAAAATAACCAAGCATGGAGTTGGATCCGGGCTCTCGCTAAAATCACCCGGGCCATATGTTTCATGGCGTCGCTCTGTCCTGATCACGACTCTGTGACCGGTATCTGCGCTGAACAAGAACAACAACAACAACAACCTGAGACTGAGACTGGCGACAAAGATAGTATTCCGGATCTGTTCCAGTTTGCACAATTCATCCAAGAAACCATGTTCAAAATGCTCGCTTTTGTTGATGTCATAGTTGCTCTAGATGCTAAGACCACTTTACAAGAACAAGAAGTTACTGTTTTGAATCCGAGGGTGCTGCAGCAATGTGATAAGCTCAGTACCCTTCTCAGTGTGCACGGTGCTCTGTCTGAGGCATTATCGCTGATCCAATGGCTATTCCGTTCGCGGTCCTCCGAAGGAGTTGAAAGGATACATGACAACAAGCTAGTCAGCATTTTGTCACCAAAAGAGACCAAGGCGGCTAAGGCCATATGGAGCATAATGGAGCAAATTAGGATGGAGTCCATAGAGGACCATGATGTCTCGTCGTGTTCTCTAAATACACAAGCATCATCAGGTGTTCACAAGGCCACTCGGTTTGTGATCAGGCACATCAAGTTGCTGTGCTCTCATTACCGGTCAGCGGCTGCAATTGTGTCTCAAGCAGCTAGCCTTGGCAAGTACGTACGGACTGGAAACGTACGACCTTTGAATACTATGTGTTGTAACACGGCCTCCGAGAGTGGCGGAGACCTACGCGGCCAGCACTTCGCAAAGACGTCTTCGACCGACTACCTAAGCAAAGGCCCAGCTACCACGCCTCCAGACCCAGGAAAGATGACGGTTTCTCAGACTGTGCTTGCAGGACACTGCCGGTGACCCTAGCGCAGCCTTCGCCCGGTTAGCTCGTAGGTGTCTCCGGGCGGAGGCCGCCCCGCTGCAAGGCTAATCAAGTGCCAACGTTACCTACGTGTGCGTGCAGGTAACTAGAGGAAGGCGCTCGTGGACGGCGCGGGCGCGCCGGTTCGGCCTCCGCTCGTAGGGGCAGAGACCCAAGCAGGAGGACGGCAATACTGGGCGTCGGGGGTCAGCGGCCTCGGCGTCCCAGAGGCGGAGACCGATGGCAGAGGCCTAAAGGCCCTTCGCCGAATCCTGAGGCCCGATGGGGCAGAGACCGACGGTGGAGGTCCAAAGGCCCATCGCCGAATCCTGAGGCCTGATGGGGCAGAGACCGACGGCAGAGGTTCAAAGGCCCATCACCGAATCCTAAGGCCTGATGGGCCGTTGATCGCGCAGGCCCAGTACCTGAGGGCGGCATGACAAGATTACCCCCGAGACGAAAGGCGAGTAGTGGAATATTCCGAGAATGTAATGTAGCAGTTGAAGGGTACTATTGTAAACTCTGTAAAAGTGGTAGTTGAGCCCTATAAATAGGGAACACTTGTAACAGTACCGGTGGTTGGAAAATGAATTAATGAAACCCTAGTTTTACGTGCCATTTCCCTACACGTCCACTTGTGGTGCCTGTTTCCCGAGCCTCCGCCTGAGGGCAGTGCTTGGCGGGCGGAGGCCTCTACCTCCTCCACACTGTCTAAGACCCCAAGTTTCAACATTGGCGCCCACCGTGGTTTGGCCAAGGCAAACCAATGATGGCAGGGAAAAGAAAAACCACCACCAGAGCATCAATGACCACGGATCAGAGAGGGAGGCCTAGGCGCACCACTCGTAGCACCTACGCAACCTCGCCAGCGGAGGATGACACCAGAGTAGATGCCCAGGGTCAACCACCGGAACCCCAAGATCTGGAGGCCCAACCAAACTCAGGCACAACACTCGAGCAAGAACTGCAACAGCTACAAGCACAGTTGCAGAGAGCGCAACAAGAGAGGGACAGAATGGCAGCAGCATTCGTAGCTAATCAGCAAGCTACTCAAGCATCAGCACAAGCAGTAGAAATCAGGCAGCAGTTGGTAGTCCTACATGCTGAGATGCTGAGTATGCAGCATGCAGTACCAGCGTCAACCTCTGCAATCCCAGCCTCCATAGCAACACCAACTGCAACAGGGGCCTCCGCCAGTGATCAGCCCACCCACAATGCCATCTCAGGTGATGCGAAGGCCTATCGATCCCAAGTCCCCACTCTCTGAAGGTATACAACAGTCGCCATGGCCAACAGCGTACAAGCCAATCACACTGCCAAAGTTCAACGGAAAGACAGACCCCCATCAGTTCATTATGAGTTACGAGGTAGTAGTTGCCTCCGCCGGTGGAGGCGACGCCGTCCTGGCAAAGTCATTTGTTATTGTTGCCGAAGGCGACGCGTTAGCTTGGTACTCCATGCTCAAACCAAGCACGATCTATTCTTGGGAAAACCTCTGGGACAAGATATTGGCAAATTTCAAGGGGCTAACAGCACAGTCACTGACATCCACAGATCTGTTCTAGTGCAAGCAAATGCAGGGAGAGACACTACACGACTACTTCCGGAAATTCGTGCAGCTAAAGGCGAAGGCACCAGACGTCCCAAACGAGATCGCCATTGAAGCAGCGATCAAAGGCCTCCAAATCGGGCCGTTCGCAGCACACTTAGCAAGAAAGAAACCAACTTCCATACAGCAGTTGTATGACGAGTTTGAGAAATACTGCAGATCAGACAATGACCTCCGAAAAAGGCTGGAGGAGTAGGGTCAAAACAGACAGCAAAACAGCAGCAAAAACTCCCAGAAGAGCTATACAAACAAGAATGCATCAAATCAGAAACCAAGCCAGGGGCAAGTGCTCAGCATCGAGGGTCAACCTTACCCCGAACAAGGGCAACTGGCAGCGCGAGCAGGGCCGGAGACCCAGACCAGGAACCAAGGTCGGCAAGGTTACCAAGGCAAAAACTGGAACAAAAACCACAAGCAGAAACAACGCAGGCCATATTGTGTCTTTCACGGCGAAAATGCAGGGCACAGCACCAAAGATTGTCCGGAGACAAAAGAGACACAGGAAAGGATGGCGAACAAGCAGACTGTCCAACCTTCGACACAGCAGAGCGCAAGAGAGGTCAACACCACCTACACAACTGGCCACCAGCAGTACTGCCCAGTGTACCCAGCGCTAAACGCAAACCAAATACATCCCTCCACACTGGTCTCTGCCTATTACCCAAACTTCCTACCAGCATGGCGGCCAGTGCCTTCGCAGCAGCCTCCGGCGGGTAACTACAGGTCGGAGGCAAGCTTGACCTACATAAACCCAAAACCTCCTCACATAACCTACCTCGAAACAAACCCACCACCACAAAACCAAAGCAGGTTTGAGCCTCCGCAGCAACAGCAACATATGCAGCAATTGCCTCCGCCGCCACCTCACAACCAACCCCCAACACCAAAAAATGAGCCAAACCCAGAAAACAAAGTCAACCCTCATGGAGCACTACCAACAATAGGCATGATACTACCAATCGCCGGAGGATCATTAATGGAGTTCCAAACAAAAAAGCAGAAAAAGGATCACCTCCGCCTGGTAAACAACGTAGCAGTTCAAGGCCCAGCAAAATACACAGATTGGTCCAGAGTCCCAATCACCTACACAGAAGAAGATCTCTAGCTAGAAAGCTACCCTCATACATATGCAATGGTAATCAAGACCAACATAGCAGCATGGGAGATAAGCAGAGTGTTGATTAACACTAGCAGTTCAGCAAACATCATCTTTGCAAATACCTTCGACCAAATGAAGCTCAGCAGGAATCAACTACAGCCCTCCGAATCCCGTTTGATAGGATTTGGAGTCAAGCACATACAAGCACTAGGAAAGATATCACTCCTAGTGTCGTTTGGAACCCAAGCAAATGCTAGAACCGAGTACATAACCTTCGACGTCGTCGATTTGTACTACCCATACAATGCCATCCTGGGCGGAGGATTCACAACCAGATTCAATGCAGCCTTGCATATGGCCTACCTGTGCATGAAAATACCAACACTCCATGGTATTATCACAGTCCGAGGCAGCCGGAAAGAAGCAAGAAACATAGAAAAAGCAATCTACAGGGCCCAAAGAAACATCAATGCAGTCGAGTCAGCAAACAAAGAATCAAAGCCTCCGGATATGCCCAGAGGAAAAACAGACATGGCAGGTCAAGAAGAGACAAAGGTGACCCCTCTAGAAAAGGAGTTACTAGACAGAAAAGTAACAATCAGCTCAGAGTTGAGCAAAGCCGAAGAGGAAGAACTCATGGAAACTTTAGTGAAAAACAAAGACATCTTCACCTGGTCAGCCTCCGACCTCCAGGGAGTCAGCAGGGATATCATACAACATGAATTGGATATCAATGAAAACATGAGACCAAGAAAGCAGAAACAGAGAAAGATGTCAGAGGATAGAATCTTGGCAGCAAAGGCGGAGGTGCAAAGATTGCTAGATGCAAAAGTCATCAGGGAAGTCAAGTATTCAGAATGGCTTGCAAACGTAGTACTGGTACCAAAGAGAATGGCAAAATGAGAATGTGCATAGATTTCACAGATCTGAATAAAGCTTGCAAAAAAGACCCTTTCCCATTGCAAAGAATAGACGCCTCCGTCGACAAGGCAGCCAGGTGCCAGAGGTTTTCTCTCCTCGACTGTTTCTCTAGGTATCACCAAATCTGGATGAAAAAAGAAGACGAAGACAAGACAAGTTTCACCACTCCATTCGGGACATATTGCTACACTAGAATGCCGGAGGGGCTCAAAAATGCCGGAGCAACCTTTGCTAGAATGACAAAGGAAGTTTTGGGCTCATAGCTAGACAGAAACATCATAGCCTACGTCGACGACATAGTGGTCATGAGCAAGAACAATGATGATCACGTCTCCAACTTATAGGAGACCTTCGCCAACCTCAGGACAGCTGGCCTCCGCCTCAATCCAAAAAAATGTATATTTGGAGTCACAAAGGGAAAAATGCTCGGATACATCATAAGCAGCGAAGGCATCAAAGCGAACCCAGACAAAACCAGAGCAATAATGACAATGGCAGAACCCAAAAGCAAGAAAGAAGTGCAAAAGCTGACGGGAAGAATAGCAGCGCTCAACAGATTCATCTCAAAATCAGCAGAACGCAGCCTCCCCTTCTTCTAAGCCCTGAGGGGCGGAGACAACTTCGAGTGGGGGCCCGAACAGTCGGAGGCATTTCATAACTTGAAAGAGAATCTGGCAAGCTCACTGGTGGTCTCCGTCCTAGAATTAGACAGCCACCTATTGCTATTTGTAGCGGCCTCCGACCATGCAGTCAGCGAAGTCTTAGTTCACGAGCTGGAAAAAGAATCAGACAAAACTCAAAAGCCAGTTTATTTTATCTCAGAAGCACTGTCTGGAGCCAAGCTAAACTACACTGAGGTAGAAAAAGTTGCCTACGCAGTGCTGATGGCATCAAGGAAACTAAAGCATTATTTCCAAGCCCATGAAATCTCAGTTCCAACATCGCTGCCACTAGAAGACTTGCTCAGAAACAAAGAAGCCTCTGGCAGAATAGGCAAATGGGCCACAGAGCTATCATAGTTTGGAATCTCATATGTCCCTAGAACAGCAATCAAATCACAGGCACTAGCCGATTTTGTAGCAGATTGGACACCTCTGATGGAGCCCAAGGCACAACCAACCGCTCAAGGCTGGATAGCATTCACGGACGGAGCCTGGGGCCAAGCCGAAGCAGGAGCCTCCGCCGTCCTAGTGGTGCCCTCCGGCGTCCGACTGAAATACGCAGCACGGCTAGAGTTCAAATCGACAAACAACATAGCAGAATATGAGGGTCTGATCCTAGCACTCAGCAAAGCAAAATCCCTTAGGGCAAAAACACTAATAGTCAAAATAGATTCTCAAGTGGTTACTGGCCAAGTAGAGAAAGAATACACAGCAAGAGAGCCAGAACTGGTCAAATACCTATCCGTTGTCAGAAATTTGGAGCGAAGATTCAAGGGCTTCACCCTAAAGCACATCCCAAGATCAGAAAATGCGGAGGCAGATGAACTAGCAAAAGCCACGGCAAACAACCTGCCATTGCCACCAAACACTTTTTACCAGATCCTGAAGTCTTCGGCAACTGTGGAGACATCTAAGGCGTCCAAGACCATATTATACCTGCAAAATGAGGATTGGAGAAAGGTGATAACAGAATTCTTAGAAGGCAAAACCACCCAAGAAGATGAAGCAAAAGCAGCAAGAATACAGGCCAGGGCAAGAAATTACACAATCATAGATGGTGTACTATACAAGAAAGGAGTAGTCCAGCCTCTCCTCAAATGTATATCGCAGAGCGAAGGCATATAGTTGCTTCAAGAAATACACTCAGGAATTTGCGGGTCGCACATTGGCTCTAGAGCATTATCAGCAAAGGCAATAAGGCAAGGCTTTTACTGGCCAACACACATACAAGATGCAGAGCAGACAGTCAGAACATGCAAAGCATGCCAAACATTCTCTCCCGGGCAGTCAAAACCGTCGTCGGAGACCCAGCTTATACCTCCGACATGGCCGCTACAAAGATGGGGTATGGACTTGGTTGGCCCATTACCACCATCCCAAGGAGGAAACAGATTCGCAGTAGTGGTAGTAGAATATTTTACAAGATGGATCGAAGCAAAGCCGCTGGCAAAGATAACCTCAGAAACTGTCAGAAAATTCTTCTGGCAAAACATCATTTGCAGATTCGGTGTACCGAGGATTCTGACAGTAGACAATGGAAAGCAATTCGATTCAGAGAACTTCAAAGAATTCTACAAAAGGATTGGGACAAAACTAGCCTTCGCCTCAGTATACCATCCAGAGTCCAATGGTGCTGTGGAAAGAGCAAACAGAGTAGTGTTTTCAGCAATATCAAAAACATTGCTGGGCCTCCGCAAAGGAAAATGGGTAGACGAATTATCTAGAGTGATTTGGTCACATAACACAACTATCTCAAGGACAACAGGATTCACACTGTTCAAACTGCTTTATGGCGAAGAGGACATGATGCCAGAAGAAATCAAGCACGAAAGCCTCCGCACAACGAGACAGCTAATGTTGCAAGATGAAGAATATACAAAAGAAACAATAGAAGCCACAAGACTAGAAGCCATGAAAAACATTGCAAAATATCAGTCCCAAACCAAGAAGTGGAGAGACTCTCAGGTGGTAAGAAAAGACATAAAACACGGAGACCTCATACTCAGAAAAAAACCCAATGCACAACTTGTTGGCAAACTGCAACTGAAATGGGAAGGCCCATACACAGCAATGGCAGCAGGGCGCCCAGGCTCTTTCCACTTGACCGACAGTGAAGGTGTCACGACAACCCACACCTAGAATATTGACAGCCTCTATAGATTCTACATCTAGGCAATGTACTAAAGGGCAACCTCCACAAATAATAAGCAGAGGCCCCTCCGTTCATTTACTTTTCAGTTCCTTTTTTTTCTTTAACCCAAAAAATGTAAAAGAGCATGTACTCTTTTCCTCACAGGGGAACTCCAAGCGGAGGTGAGGTTTTTAACGAGGCAGGCTCAATGTAAAAATCCTCTAGAAGTATAAAGAGGTAATTCCCCAAAAGAACGCTTGAAAAGTCCAAAACCGAAAGCGGCCAGCTCTGGCGCCGCAATATTTGGTGAACAAAAATAAGCACAGGTCCTTTCAAAGCGCCGGCCACAGGCTTTGGCAATTTGAAATGACCTCTATGGCCAAACAGGCCTCCAACCTTGACAAAGACTTGACCAAATTTAGGCATCAAGGCAAAAACAACCTTGGCCAAATAGGCCTTCGACCTTGACAAAGACCTGTCCAAATTCAGGCATCAAGGCTGAAACCACCTTGGCCAAACAGGCCTCCGACCCTTGACGAAGACCTGACCAGATTCAGGCATCAAGGCAAAAACAACCTTGGCCAAATAGGCCTCCGACCCTTGAAGAAGACCTGACCAGATTCAGGCATCAAGGCAGAAACCACCTTGGCCAAACAGGCCTCCGACCTTGACGAAGACCTGAACAAATTCAGGCATCAAGGCAAAAACAACCTCGGCCAAACAGGCCTCCAACCTTAACAAAAAACCACCCCAAGCATCAGGGGCAACACCATTATGGCGCTAGAACCAGGAAGAAGGTATCCGCCATCGAAAACAGCAAAACGAGGAAAAGGTCTGACAAAACCCTGTCACTTAGGCACTAGGCCTATTTACTTCAAAAGATCTCAAAAGGGACGAATAATTCAAGCAAGATATGGGCCATTAAAGCCAAGATACGTTCTAACAAACAACGTACCAAAAATTTAACACCCAAAAGCCACCACCCCACTATAAAACGGGCTCCCCCCACGCCCTTAAAACCTCAGTCAGCATAAGGCACAAGGGGGGAAGAAGGCAGAGCACAAGCACAAGCCACAGCAACGGCCATGGAGGCAGGGGTCTCCTTAGATATCTAAGTCGGCCATAGATATTGTATGAAAACTCGTAAAATTGGAGGCACCAGTAGAAGGTCAGAGACAGTGGGAAAAGAGACAGGACCTACGGCATGGTGATGAACAGCGCAGGCCTACGGAAGAAGGGGGATATCGCACGAAATCTCATAACATCCCCCTGACGCCGGAGACCTAACCTGCCATCTCCACAAATGAAACATGTCCTAGGGTGTGCAGCGTCGGAGGCCCATACCACCAGACAGTTAAAACACCCAACTAAAGAAATACCAAAAGTCTCCGCTGTCTGCACAAGCCGCGCCAAACCTCCTATCGGATCACACACCGATTCAGCAAGCCTCGCCAGGCGGACTTCAAGTACGCCTCCACCGGCCAAAAAACTGCCAACACTTCTATCCCGGCCATCAAGCAAGCACAGAGAAGGGAAGAAGATGGGGCAGAGGTCCTGGCCACCACCTCTGTATCGCGCACGTTCGCCCCAGCAAAGGCCCACGATGCGCAAGGCCAAAGACGTGACACACGACAGCACCGGATAGATGCAGTCGCGAGTCACTAAAGCAGAGGAGGAGGCGAAGGCAGAGCCGGCAGCCACGTCGCGACAGAGGAAAACAAGTGTCGTGGTGGCAAGCCCGGGACTAGACGAGATATGTAAACTAGCACAACAAACATAAGCCTCCGCACAAACAATCAAGAAAGAGAATCTATTGTGCATTCCATAAAATGTCAAGTCACGTTCTTACAGGATACAAACATACAATAAAACTCAAACTATTATGGCGGAGATCCGCGCCAAGCAAGCGCGCGAGTAAACCCAGCGCGCTCGTCGTCTATGTCAAATTTAACCGAGTCAAACACGTCGCGCGCAACGCTACGAGGAAAGGTCGAACGCCAATACTCCCAAAGCTCTCCGCTCACATAAATACCGTCGTTGTAGAGAGTCAAAGGCATAACATCTTGCGCAGGCTCCTGATTCGGAACCTGCGCAAGTTTAAAATTTTCCACAAATCATTTAGAACAAAAGGAACTTTATTTACAAGAGTCCAATCGGACTACAATATACAAGTTAAAACAACTAAATCCTAGAAAGAGCCTAGACCTCCGGAGTCTCGGCCGCAGTAGAGGTCCCAGGAATGGAGCCCGCACCAAGCATGGGCAGAGACGGCGCCTACGGCCTCCGGGCATCACCATCGCCGATCGTAGCGCCCTTCAGAGCGCTAGCAGTGGCAGAGGCGTCGCCCGCGGTTGCCGAGCGCGGAATCGACGGAGGCCTGCTCGCCAAACCCTTCTGCGCCTCCTGTTAAAACACAAGCTAAAATATCAGCGACACAGAGCAATAAAAGCCTTCATAGCTTTGCAAGAAACAAGGAAAGGGAAAAACAGCGGCAACAAAGACTAGAAATACCTTCGCCCTCTTCTCCTCCGCCAGCTTTCGGGCGGTAGGTCTCCCAAATGGAGCCCAAAAGTACCCAATAAAATTTCTCAAGGTTTTTCGCAAACCAGGAGAAGTCTCACCAAGCGCCTCCAGACCCAGCAGCGCCCCCTCCGGGATACTCTCCGTATGCATACACCCACCGCGCACTAGAAGCTTGGCGTAGTTCGTTACTCCCACCAACGCCCCGTAGTCTGTACAGCCGTTTATCAAACCGGGGAGCTTCGCAAGGTGATGTTTTAGCCAGGAGGTGAGGGCGTAGACGCTGTCTTCCTCCAGAGGAGCGGAGGTCTCGCCTCCGAACTCGGCGACGGTGGTCCGGTACTAGCTGACGATTGCAGCGAGGACCCCCTTGACTGAGTCCAGACGCCTCGTCGTCAAGGACAGCTGCTCCCCCAGCGCAGTCGCGGACTCCTTCTCAGTGGTCAGCTCTTGTCGGAGACCCTCGTCCAACTCGTTCGCCTTGCGGGCCTGCTCGACGGACAAGGCTTCCGAATCCTGGGCCTTGGCGAGATCGGCCCTCAAAACCTCTGCCTCTTTTTCCTTCTCCGCCAGAGAAAGGCGGAGAGCTGCAAGGGAGTTGGCCAAACCCCCTTTCTCACCCTCTAGGCGCTCGTTCTCCGCCTTGAGCGTTTCAATCGTGGTATCTCTGTCGGAGACCTCACGAGTGCAGCGCTCTTCCATAACAATGGCCGTGTGATACCCCTGCGATCAGAAAGAAGAATACAAAGGCGTTCAGCAATAGAAAGAAAAACAAGGACAAAAAGCAAGCATACACCATAAAAGGTAAGTAGCAGAGACGCACCAAGCTCTGGTGCTCGAGATGAACACGGAGAAGATGGAAGAAATCCATGTCTCTCAGACGCTGTTTGAAGCGATCTGTTCAAAGAAAAACAAACAACACAAAACCATAAGGTGAGAAAAGCAAATCTCACAATGAAAACACCAACTACCAGAGACCACCTCCAATGTCACCAAGAACCCCAAGATAGCACTCTTCCCAAAAACAACAACTCAGGTCAGAGGGCCAATCAGAAATATGCAATAGCATAAGACCGAAAGACGAGTAAGCCAAAAACACTCTACACTCACTTGGACCTGGCGCCATCGGCCCTGGCTGCCCCGGACCAAACTTGGCGCCGGCAGCGGCCGCTTGTTCCTCCAGAGTGAGGAGCCTAGCCATGACATCAGCTGCAAAGCAACAAATATGCCAGCATTAGCACTTGGGAGAATACAGAAACAAATCAACCTCGTAAAGACAGCGGACACACAGACGTGCGCCAAACAAACTTACTCAGAAAAAGCCCAAAGCGGGCCGTCTGAGGAGCCCCTTGGGCAGAAGTCTCCGCCCTGTCATACAGCGGAGGCCCAAAAGGCTGGCTCTCCCCAGGCCACGGCCTGGCGGGCGAAGAGCCCGAAGAAGCCTGAGCCGCCGGGGCCTGCTCAGCGAGCATGGCCTCCGGCTGCCCAATGTCGGCCTGTGGCATGGAGGGAGAGGCAGCAACCATGGGAAACGAAGGGCCGCACTGCAAGATGACCTCCACGCCCTCTTCAGAGCTCGAATACAGCCCGCCAAAAATGTCGGGCATAGGGTTGGCGGCGCTGGCCTCCGGCTGCTCAGCACCGCTTACAGCACCACACAGGAGCGCGCCGGACTAGCGCTGGCCTCCGACCGCTCCGCACCGCTTACAGCGCCGCGCAACGAGCGCGTCGGAGCAGCGCTGGCCTCCGGCTGCTCCGCACCACTTCCAGTGCCGCGCATGGAGCGCGCCGGAGCTCCAAGAGAGCCGCTGTCTCCGCCGCTCGCGACCCGCACATCTCTTAATAGGATGGAGGAGCTCTGAACGTCTTCACTGTCGGCGGAGGCAACGCCCTCACTACCGGCCGAAGACGCGGCTGGCGCGATCACCAGAGAGCTGGTCTTCTTTTTTTTTCGTAGGCACCCGGACAAGAGCGGCGCCTTTCCTCTTCTTGGACTCGGCCTCCGCTGTAATGTTCTTCGCCGAGGACTTCTTCTTCTTCTTGTCAATCGAAGCCAGGACCTCCGCAGGAACCTCGCGCTCCCGGTAGACGATCCCGAGCTCTTCAAAAATTCGATTGAGCCGCGGCATGGTGCCTGCCACAGCTCTCCGAGACATGTACTCACGCTCGGAATTTTTGCCGACCAACCCGACGGTGGCCTCCTCAACGTCGGCAACAAAGCTGTCCTCCGTCACCCCCTCCCCAAAGACCAGCCGAAGCGAGGGAACGGAATCCCGGCCTCCGGCCCAAAAACAGGAACATTCACCTTTTCTAGCCGAAAGGCTGGGTTGTCTCTGCCCAGGGGCCAATAGTTGGAGGCCATAATCTCCTCCACCAGATCGTGGCCCCCGGAGTAGCAGCACGCTGCCGCAAAAGCCCGGTTGTAAGCCTCCCTCACCGGAGACATCTCCTCCGGTGGATCCACGCACGTATGCGGCGCCATCACCTCCATTCTTGAAGTCAATGGATACTCCACGACCTCCGCACCATCCTCGGTAGTGCCGCAGACCCCATAGGTCTTCACGTAGAACCACTGCTCAAGCCAGCCGTAGTCCCACTTGCCCTTCTGGCAAAAAGAAATCTCCAGGCGGTCTGCGCCTTGGTTTCTCTTCGACATAAAGGTGCAACTACCATACTGGTAGGTCACCTCCACCTCCTTGCCCTCCCGCACCTCCTTCTTCTTCTTCGGCTGCTTCTGCAGCTCGTAGTATGCGCAGAAGGTGTCCACATCCAGCTCAGCACCATAAGAAACACACGCCCAGCAAAATTTGCTGAACGTAAGGAAGGCCGTAGGGGTCAGATGGTGAAGCTGGACATTGAACGCCTCCAACAAAAGGCGGAGGAAGGGAACATAAGGAAGGTGGAGGCCGCAGGTAAAAGTCCCGAAACACCACCGCATATCCCTCCTCCGGCTCCGGAACGGTCTGGCCGGGCGGAGGGATCTTTACCCTCAAAGAAGGAAAATACGATTACTTCAACATCTCCGCGACCGCCTCTTCAGTAATGGAGGAGGGGCCGAAATCCCATGACTTTATCGCCATGTCTCTGGAATCCGCAGCGATCAGATCTCCGACGGACGCGGAGACACTCCCCAAATCCTCCTCCACTAGCTTTTCAAATTCCAACGCGGAGGCGGAGGCAAGCATGCACTCCTCAAAGCGTGCACTCCAGCCGGCTGCCCTAACGCTGAGAAGGTGGCGATAGGGTCCGAAGAAGGTGGGCCGGCGAGTATGGGCGGAGGTGGAAAAGAAAGCCACCGCGGCGGCAGCCTAGGCGGAAGACGCAAGCGGAAAGACGGAACGCGCGAAGGCAGCTCAGGCGAAAGCGACGAGAGCAGAGAGCGATTTCTCAAAGGCAAGGAAAGCGAATGAGCCGTGCAGGGGGGGACCCCGCCACCAACCCCGCACTTATATAGGCCGCGGGCGGGCGGTTCGGCTCCCGCCGTACAACGGTCATCTCCGGAGAATTCGCCTGCCGCCCAACGGTCATCTCCGGAGAAGTTGCAAGGTATACAACGGAAAGCAATACGGCGTAAACGGCCACAGCGTAGGACAATGGCTAGTTTTGCAGCCTAACGGCTACTATGACAAGACCAGCGGCCACGCCAGAGCGGGCCAGGGGGGAACCTGCGGGGGTCGGTCGGAGACATGACTACGCGCAGTCTCCGCCCTCGCGGACGTCCTTGCTTAGGGCGTTTTGAGCTCACGACACGCTCAGGCAGACCGTGGTCTCAAAAGGGGGGAACTGTTGTAACACGGCCTCCGAGAGTGGCGGAGACCTACGCGGCCAGCACTTCGCAAAGACGTCTCCGACCGACTACCTAAGCAAAGGCCCAGCTACCACGCCTCCAGACCTAGGAAAGATGACGGTTTCTCAGACTGTGCTTGCAGGACGCTGTCGGTGACCCTGGCGCAGCCTCTGCCCGGTTAGCTCGTAGGCATCTCCGGGCGGAGGGGCGGAGGCCGCCCCGCTGCAAGGCTAATCAAGTGTCAACGTTACCTACGTGTGTGTGCAGGTAACCAGAGGAAGGCGCTCGTGGACGGCGCGGGCGCGCCGGTTCGGCCTCCGCTCGTAGGGGCAGAGACCCAAGCAGGAGGACGGCAATACTGGGTGTCGGGGGTCAGCGGCCTTGGCGTCCCAGAGGCGGAGACCGATGGCGGAGGCCTAAAGGCCCTTCGCCGAATCCTGAGGCCCGATGGGGCGGAGACCGACGGTGGAGGTCCAAAGGCCCGTCGCCGAATCCTGAGGCCTGATGGGGCGGAGACCGACGGCGGAGGTCCAAAGGCCCATCGCCGAATCCTGAGGCCTGATGGGCCGGTTGATCGCGCAGGCCCAGTACCTGAGGGCGGCATGACAAGATTACCCCCGAGACGAAAGGCGAGTAGTGAAATATTCTGAGAATGTACTGTAGCAGTTGAAGGGTACTATTGTAAACTCTGTAAAAGCGGTAGTTGAGCCCGACAAGATTACCTCGACACTGTCTGAGACCCCAGGTTTCAACACTATGATCAGAGAAATTGCATCTTGTCTACAAGAAAAGCTTATCAACATGTCAGAATGATTTCCAGATCATGGCCTCAGGTTTTTATTCTTGCTCAACAGCTCACACTTCATAAGACAGGAGCTCCACTACACATACTTTACTCTTCAAGAAAACGTATCAGCCCTATTTATTGGCAAAGTTGAGGACTACGTGGAGAGCTAATCTTGGGCACCGGTGTTGTCATGCCTGTTGAATCCTACAACACTTTGCTTTGGGAGAAGCCACTCTCTGCTGCCTAAGTTTGAGTCCAAGTCTCGAAAGACGTACACCACTCAAAAGATGTGGACGGTCCCAGATCCTAAGCTCAAGAAAACACTGCGCAAAGCTATCATCGAGAAAATCGTTCCAAGCTATACAGAATACATAGAGGATAACAAATACATAGAGGATAACAAAGATGTCACCCCAAAATTCAGTCCACGGAAGCTAGAAGGGATGCTGCAAGAGTTGTTTGAAGGATGATGACAGAGAGAGTGCAACAAAGAAAACAAGTCACCAGGGGTTTTCGTTTGTGTTGATTTTAGACTGACATGTTGTTGCTTGAAATGATTTGGGTTCTCAATAAATATATTTTCTCTCATTTTTAAAATAAAAATGGAACATCAGAGACCTTTTTGTACTTTCTGTCTTGTAAGCATGTACTTAGCGTCAGTGATAATTATACTATTCTTCAAATCAAAGCCTCCTGAATTATCGGTTCTCCAAACGATCCTGTGCATTAGCTGAAAACGTTGTTTATGTAAGTTTTGTCATTTTGACTCGTCTATTTAAAATCACGCATTTCAAAACTATTCTCAAAACATAAATCTCAAATTAAACTCTATTTCGTTTCTTTGAAACCCAAATCCATCTCAAAGTGCTAGCTCGAACTCTCTCTCTCTCTCTCTCTTGTTCCATTTCTTTTTCTTTTCCCCGAGCCCATCTCCCATCCAACCCAAGATCCATTTTTGCCTGCTCCTTTTACCTCTCTTGGGCTGACTTCACCTCCTGCCTGATCTCCTCCCCTTCCCTTGGCTGGCTTGATCGGCCCGTCTTCCTTGCCTACGTGTGCTCGTACTAGCGAGGTATCATGATGTATCATGCATGATTTATCCCCTGCATACTCTGCTTTGTTCTAGGCTTCTAGCACAGAGACATGATGTATCATGCATGATTTATTATATTTATTAAATCAAATCAAATCAAATCAAACCTCCTGGATCGCTGTCTATTTAATGAGGAATTACTAGGCCTAGTGTGAAATTACAATGAACTATACAAACACGCAAAAACATCTTTAATCAGCTACATAAATGCGATTCCCACAATTGGTGCCTTGCCATTTCCTCTGGCGTTGACCTTTTTTTTTAAAAAAAAAGATCCTCTGTTGCTGACTCGTGCAATTCATTCGAAGCATACAGCAGAAAAAAGAACAGCTAGCTGCATGCATGTCTGTCCCCCGTCTCTGTCTTTATCAGAATTTGGAAGCTGTATGTGTTGTGGAGGATGCCGGGGTCGATGTGCGCTGCTTGTGTCTGATCTGCTCTCTCACCTCAGCATCGCTTATCATTCCTTCCTTTTACATGCTCTGCTCTGCATTCTCTGCTACTGCTTTGACATCATCGCTTGCTATCAATATTTAATTTCGTCCAGCACACCACAGACATCGTAGGCCCACGTAATTTGGACGGCCTATGTCCCCAAGTGCTGACGGAGGTGCCGCCGCCACGCCCTTGCATTGTTGTCTTCGCCGACGACGACGTCGAGCCGCTTTGGATTACTCAGCTATTTTGGGTTTGATGAGAAGAGGACACGGAGGCAGGTGCCACATGAACGGGGAAAATAAAACGACGGCAGGTCGGAAGAGGTCGCGGCTGCCTCAGCTTCCTCTCAAGCTTTTACAACGGCACGGTGGATCTAGACCGCATCAACCGGGCATACATTGTTCTGCTGCCCAAATGTCAGGGGGCCACAGCTCCGAAAGATTTTAGGCCGGTCTCCCTCCAGAATTGCCCGGTCAAGATTATCACCAAGATTCTTACCACCAGGCTGCAAAGGCACATTCAGCAGTTGATTGACATCGACCAGACCGGTTTTATCAAAGGCAGATCAATTTCAGAGAACTTTGTTTATGCAACAGAGCTCGTCCAATACTGCCACCGCAAAAAGTGTCCCACTTTGGTACTCAAATTAGACTTCGCCAAGGCTTTTGACTCTGTTAGTTGGGACAGCTTGCTCGCAATTTCACATGCCAGGGGGTTCCCACCAACGTTGATTCAATGGATGACCCAATTGTTCACCACCTCTCATTCCTCGGTCCTAATCAATGGCTGTCCAGGAAGATGGATCAAGTGCAGAAGGGGGCTGCGGCAAGGTGATGCACTGTCCCCATACCTCTTTCTTCTGGTGGCTGATGTCTTACAGCAGCTGATCAAACAAGACTCGGGCATCCGTCACCCCTCCATTGACGGTCCATGCCCAGTCTTACAATATGCAGATGACACGCTACTGCTAGTCCGTGCGGAGCTGACTGATGTCAGGCGGCTAAAGACAACATTAGATGACTTTGCACTGGCCACTGGACTTAAGATCAACTTCTCCAAAAGCACTCAGGTGCCCATGCACGTTCCTGAGAACCGCCTTCTGCGCGTTGTGCGTATCCTGCAGTGTCAAAAGGGGTCCTTCCCACAGGTATACCTAGGTTTGCCTCTGTCCAATGTCAAGTTGAATCTCGCCGCTTTCACCCCGCTCATCTCCAAAGTGGACCGTCGGCTTGCTGGGTGGCAGTCAGCCCTCCTGAACCACCAAGGGCGGCTTGTCCTCATCAATTCGGCACTTGACGGCCTTGCAACCTATATGATGCAAGCTGTGGCCCTCCCACCGGGAGTGATCGCGGCCATTGACAAGAAACGGCGTGCCTTCCTCTGGGCGGGAACAAATAAGACCTCAGGAAGCAAATGCCTAGTACGATGGGAGGTTGCCCAGAAGCCAAAAGTTGAAGGAGGATTGGGGGTGCGCGATCTGGCTACACAGAACGCCTGCCTCCTCCTTAAACTGCTGCACCGCCTACACCATCCAGAAGAGTCAGCATGGGCAGCCTGGGCACGGCAACACACAGACCTATCAACATTGGAGGGGGCCAATGACGGTAACCACTGGGATGGCCTGAAATCTCTACTGCCAGCATACAGATGTATAACCAAGGTCGTCATTGGAGATGGTGCATCTACGACGTTCTGGTGGGATTCATGGACAGAGGGCACCACGCTGGCACTCAAATTTCCCTGCCTACTCAGTCACTGCACTCAGCCAAATGTTTCAGTCAGGGAAGTATGCATTCGCGGCCTTGCGACCATCCTGGTGCCGCGACTCTCTCCCCAGGCATGCAGCGAGAAGGCTGAGGTCGAGGCTATCATCGCTTCCATCAACCTACAACAGCAGCCAGACGAACGCTCCAGCAAGTTTACTTGCACGGCGAACAGGCTGGACACCGGCAGCATATACCGTGTCTCGACACACTCCGGACAAGTCAGTATGATCGACAACTTCGTCTGGAAAAGCCGTGCTCCCCCCCGGGTTCGGTTCTTCGGTTGGTTGCTGGTCCATGAAAGAATTCAGTGCCGAGCAAACCTCCACAACAAGCATGTCCTGGATGACGACATTTGCGAACTCTGCGGCCAATCCGCTGAGACATGTGACCATCTCATCTTCCAGTGCACGGTCGCTAGATCTTTCTGGAACCACCTTGGATGGAGAGACCTGCCTATCCCTCCTGTCAACAGGCTCTGGGAATTGCCTAGGCCGGCTGAGGTGCCATCAAAGCTCTTTTCTACAATGATTCTCCTCTGTTGCTGGCAAGTTTGGAACCATAGGCACGACGTCGTCTTCCGTCAGCAACAGCCTTGCCTTCGGCGGCTGCTTGCTACTGCCAAAGAAGCATGTCGCCTCTGGAGCTGCCGCCTAAAAGTCGAAGATCGATGGATAGTTGACAAGTGGTGCGCAATGTTTGTAATGAACTAAGCTCTCCTACCTCCTCATTTGTAATCTAAATATGACTACGGGTCCTCGACCCTGTAGGTGCCTTGGCACCCTCCATCCACCGGCTCGCCGGAATCAATGGAAAATCCATTCAGGTGGGGCTCTCACCCCTCCGGTGATGTCTTCAAAAAAAAAGATGAAGAGGTCGCGGCGCCGGCCCCCAGTCCCCATTCTCGTCGGCTCTCACAGTCACGCACCGACGCACGTGAGCATGGAGGGTAGGAGTAATGGAGATCTTGGGCTTTGGAGCCGGTACCGTGATCACACCACCCGTGGTTCATCCTCATCTAGCAGCTACATATCAGGTACCGTCGTCTCGACCGGCTACACATCTAACAGCTCTCGCCTGTCATCTTTCTCCCTGGACTTGGAGGCAGCCATACACTTGGAGTTGGAGTTGAACGAGGATAGGTCTCGACCAACTAAGAAGTCTCGCAAAGGAATAGAGACCAGCAAAGAAAAACAAAAGAAGGAGGAGATGTACCACCAAGAAATAGTGAAGAATGAGATGAAGGGAATTCAAATCCTGTTGCATGAATTCCACAAAGTCGAAGGCGGTGACATCAGTGTCCTAGATTGGTGGTTGAAACATCTGGGTGTCGGCTGGGTTCTCGACATCGCTGATGATTATGTATCTGCAGGAAAACTAGAGCACACGTTTGATCGTGCACGGAGCTGGACCAGGGCTCTCGCTAAAATCACCGAGACCATACCTTCCATGTCGTCGCTCTGTTCTGGTGGTCACTGTCACTACTCTGTGGGCCTTCCTAGTAGCAGCTCTGAAGAAGAACAGCAACCTGAGACTGAGACCGGCAACAAAGACGGTATTCTGGATCTGTTCCACTTCGCGCATCAGTTCATCCAAGAAACCATGTTGAGACTGCTCGTTTTTGTTGACATCATAGTTGACGACCATATATATATGAATAGGAGGGCGCTGCAGCCATACGATAAGGCCACTGTCCTTATAAGTGAGCACAGCATGCTGGTTGATCTCAGTGTCCTTCTCAGTGTGCACGTTGCTCTGTCTCAGGTATTATCAGTGATCCAATGGATATTCCGTTCGCCGCCGCCCTCCGGAGGAATTGAAAGGATACATGACAAGCTAGTCCGCATTCTGTCAGCAAAGGTGACTAAGGTGGCTGGGCCCATATGGAGCACAATGAAGCAAATTTGGATGCAGTCCACGGAAGATCAAGATAACTTGTGTTCTCCAGATACACAAGCATCATCAGACGTTCACAAGGACACTCGGCTCGTAATCAGGTACATCAGGTTGTTGTGCTCTCATTACTGGTCACTGGCCAGCAGCTGCAATCGTGTCGGAAGCAGCTAGCCATGGCAAGTATGTACCTGAGACTGGAAACATAAGACCTTTGGACAGTATGATCAGAGAGATTGCGTCTTGTCTACAAGAAACGCTTGCCAACAGATCAGAATTCTTTCTAGATCGTGGCCTTAGGTTCTTATTCTTGCTCAACAACTTGTACTTTATAAGGCAGGAGCTCCCTGGCAACACACCCTTTTCTCTCAAAAGAAAACATGGCAGCCTTATTTGGCAAAGTTGGGCACTACGTCAGTAGCTATCTACAAGTATCTTGGGAACCGATGTTGTCAAGCTTGTTAAATCCTACACCTCTTTGTTTCAAGAGAAACTACTCCCTGCTGCCTAAGTTCGAGGATGAGTTTCGAAAGACGTATACCACTCAAAAGTTATGGAAGGTCCCAGATCCTGAGCTCAGGAAAACACTACGCAATGCTATCATCGTGAAAATCATTCCAAGCTATACAAAATACATAGAGGACAACAAAATTAGCACCCCAAAATCCAGTCCCGACGAGCTGAAAGAGATGTTGCAAGAGCTGTTTGAAGGATGATAAACACTACTGAGAGTGCAACACAGAAGCCAAGTCACCACAGGGTTTTTGTTTGTGTTGATTTTTTTTTTGAATAAAATGGTGTTGTTTCAAATGCCTTGGTTTCTGGGGCTATATGTGAAGCAGAGAGGAAAACCTGAAGCACTATAAAACTGCAATTTTGAAATAACTATGGAACAGCCGGGAGTCATTTGTATACCATCTGCCTTGCAGACTTGTAGTAGCACTAAATCAAGCCTCCTGAATTGTCAATTTCCAAACGAATTCATGTGCATAACTCAAAACATTGCTCAGGATCCAATTCTTGATCGACAATTCCTCCTATACTTGGCAGCAACTTCGCGCAGTTCTTATCACAAAATCGACGGTTTTTGTGTTCATGCTCCTACTTTATAGTTCAATAATGGTTTTGCCCTCAACTTTTTAACTTTATGATTATGGTCATTTTTTTTCAAACTGATGAATGGGTTTGCCCCAATTTTGTTAACTGCAACTAATAGTGTCAACTCAAATGTGAAAAGACAAGTTTGTCTATATGGACATGAATTTGTGGTTTTTACCCATGTTTTGAAATCAAACATTTCGACAACTTTATGACATATTTCAAAAGAATTTGGCAACGAAACTTCACAAAATCTGCATGTATTTCAATTTTCAAGTCTCAGCTAACTTTGGCAGATTTTGACAAAATTATGACATAACTTATATATTCAAACATCACATAGTATCATACAGTATGCAATAGTATCATAGCAAGGAATGTACAATTAGGTAAATCGCCCCAAAGGCCAAAATTAACTCATCCTAGAAACCAAACTGAACTGACATCCATAACTTCTACCAAAATACTCCATCACCATCCCAGGAATTGCAGAAATTACCAAGCCTTTTTGTAAATATTGGAGAAATCCATAAGCCAATTGTGTAACACCTTATGTATCCCCTCATGCTCAAATTCACTAAAAATGATTCTAAAAAATTTACAACAAATTAAAATTTATTTGCTTGTTTACATACAAAACCATTTTCAAAAAAAAAATAAAGCTTTATAAAAAAATTATGCATTATGGAGTTCTGTGTTTTTATTGAATTTATTTGTGGCACCAAAATTCATCTTCCTTGAAACCATCTGCACCCAAATCACCCTTTGCTAGAAATAAATAAATCCTAAAAAGAATACGGAAGCACTAGCACCCGGACGTCCGGTGCTAGCAGCGCGTCCGGACACAGCTCACCCAACCGAACCGTGGGCTGGTATCATGGCCCACCAATAGGACCGTCCCATTCTCAGCATCCCGCGTAACAGAAAAACTGGAGGGGCCGAAGCACTACCTGCCCGCGTAACAGAAGGTGCCCGTGCAACAGAAGGGGAGAGGCACTCGCGTCCGCGCCACCATCCCCCGACACGGCCCCTCCATCAGCCCCCACCACGCACCTCCACAGTCTGAAGGCAGCAGAAGGCGAAGACACACCAAGGCAGCATAAGGCGAGGAGGGAGATGCAACACCTGATCTGCTTTTGAAACATCCAGATATAGCACTTGCAACATACGTCTAAAGACAGATGAATCGCTTGAAACTTGCATCTGAAGCACTTGCAAAAAAATATATAAAACACTTGAAAACTGTTGCAACACATACGCAACATACAGATAAAACACTTGCAACATATATGTGAAACATATGCAACATCCAGATAAACACAATTGCAACATACGTCTAAAAAACAGATGCATTGGGAACAGACGTTTGCAACATATGCAACATCCCGATCTACCTTTGCAACATTCATATGAAACACTTGCAACATTATTAACATCTGAAATACTTAAAACATACATTTGCAACATGCGCTTTCAACGCAATGTCATCTTGCTGCTTGGACAAATGGAGCTTGTCGTTGTGGATGTCGACGTCGGCGCGGAGCTCGATGCCACGTAGTGCGCGGAGGTCGCTGGTGTGGAGCTCGTCAACGGCACAGACCTCGGCAGTGGCTGCGGCAAGCGGATGGAGCATGGCCACTATGGGAGGCGGGAGTCTGGGTGGGGGTGCACGGCGTGGGCGGGAACGGCGCCGGTGAGCGGCGTGGGCGGAGTCCATCCCCCGAGTGAGGGCGGCAAGGGCGGAGTCCGTCTCGCGAGTGGGGGCACATAGCGCAGAGTGAGCGGGCAACGGGGGCTGGATCTGCGGATGAGTGGATGAGGATGAACCGCTTCTGGATGGGAGTCACGGGATGGACGTCCTTGGCATATTATTATAAAAAAGAATAACACCTTCCCTCTTCTTTTGAAACGGTAATGCTGCGGTGCGGGCGTCCGTCCGCCCGGACGCTCCTTGGTGGGCCGCAATGCTAGCCCAACAATCCCATCCTATCCGCTCTGGAGTTTCTAAAAAAATCTTCTAGTCTAGTCCTATCCTCTTGTCCACTCGTTCCTATCCGCTCCAAGCTTCGGCCCTTTCCGCACCGCTCCTCCGAACGCCCCTGTCATCGCAAGGTCCCGCAACAGGACGTTCTCTCTTCCCGCTCCCACCCCAGCATGAAGAGCCTGCTCCAGCGTCTCTCCCGCGTGGTCGGCCCCTTCCCGTGAGGCACCCAGCCCTTTCCCGCGCTACTTCGCGCGCCCGCGCCGTGCCCCCATCCACCTCGCCTATCGCGGAAGGGGAGGCCTACTCCTAAGCCTGGGGAGGCCTATGCCTGCTCCTATGCCTGTGTCCCATCCACCTCGCGCCATCGGCAGGAAGGGAAGGCCTGCGCCACCGCAGTTCCCCACCAGGTAGGTCGTGGCCGCGCGCATGAACGCTGTGTTTTTAAGTGTTTCAGGCGTTTTAGACTTATGTTTCAAGTGTTTCACACTACTAGAGAAACGGGTTTTAGTCCCGGTTGGGAAGGCCCTTTAGTCCCGGTTTTCCCAACCGGGACTAAATTCCCGGGACTAAAGGTCCACACCTTTAGTCCCGGGTCTGGGAACCGGGACTAAAGGTCACCCACGGAAGAAAAAAATAAAGGAAATCCTCGAGGCCTCGCTTGCTCTACGTGAGATTCGAACCCAATACCTCTCTCCTCGCGCGTAGGTACATTACCAACTCAACTGCACACCACTTGTGACAGAGTCATGTGCGCTCTCCTTTTGAATAGACTCGTGGGAGACCTTTAGTCCCGGGTAAAAGACCTTTAGTCCCGGTTGAAGACACCAACCGGGACTAAAAGGTCACCCTTTAGTCCCGGTTGGTGTTACCAACCGGGACTAAAAGTTGGTGAACTTTTACTCCGGGTAGGTGACACCAACCGGGACTAAAGATGACTTTTAGTCCCAGTTGGTATTACGAACCGGGACTAAAAGTCCTTTAGTCCCGAACGCAAAAAAATATCGAGACTAAAGGCTAAAATCGAAGTGGATGAAAGGTCTGTTTTCTAGTAGTGTCATCTGAATATTGCAAAAGTCGATATGGGATGTTGCATATGTTGCAAAGGCAATATACGCATGTTGCAAGCCTATGTTTCAAGTGTTTCAGACGTTTGTTTTAAATGTTCATCCGGATGTTTCAAAAGTAGATCTTAGTGTTGCACATGTTGCAATGGCTACACACATGTTTCAAGTGTTTCATCTGTTTCAGACTTATGTTGCAAATATTTCATTTGGATGTTTCAAAAGTATATCCTGGTATTGCACATGTTGCAATGTCTACACACGCATGTTTCAAGTGTTTCATCTGTTTTCATATTTATGTTGCAAATGTCTGGATATTTTAAAAATAGATTGGGTGTTGCTTGCCGCTGTGGTTCATGTGCAGGCGCCTGAGTCCTGCAGATGCCTCCACGGCGCGCATCTTCAGGCAGGACAGGTGGGCGTGGGTCCTGATTCCACCGTGTAGGCGCGAGGCGCGGTTCCACCATGCAGACGCTGGATGCGCACGGGCCATGATTTTCGGACGCTGGCGCTGGTTGAAAACGAGAAGGAGCATGTGGGATGCGATGCGGACACGGGGCACGGGAGCTGCGTCCGGACACGGGCCTGGGCCCGGATGTCCGGGCGTTAGCAAGCCCGCTTTTGAAACCCCAGGCGGCCAGCCCACTCTATTCCCAGCCTTCTTTCGTTTTCATTTTCCCCCTTCTCTCCTCCTGGCATTGGTGATCACCAAGGAGCCGACGTCGCTGGAGCTAGCTGGGCACAACACATCTGTCATAATAGATGCAGAGCGCAGCCGGCCACGCCACACCCACAGCAAGCATGACGAACAGGGTCCATTGGGAACGGGAGTTGTGGCTCAACTCCATGGAAACGATCCTGCTGGTGCTGACTGCTGACTGCTGACTGCTGTGTACACCGTACCGTCCGGGAGTGCACGCACGCCTAACTCCCAGTGAGTGGTTCGAGTTCGACGACAATCGACATCAAGTCAGCCAACAAAATTTGCACTCACGCGTAGCCTTCCGCTTTCACAGTTGCACCCCACCGGCCACTGGCCACCGCCCCACCTGGCTGCCCGCCTCTCGCAATCACCTCACGCTCGGTCCCGGCCGATCCGTCCCACATCAGAGACAACTGACATAGTCGCTAGGGGCCGATTGGGTAGCTAGGTACCTTCGCATGGAGATGGAGGCCACGGGCGTGGACGCCGGCGGCCATGGGCCTTCTTCTTGGACCAGCTAGCTGGAGCTGCCGCTGCGAGCAGACGGGATCCAGTTACTACTACTCCACCATTATTAGCAGCGGCGGCAGCTCGTCTTCATCAGGTACCATAGTCTTGGCTGCCTACACTGGTCTGTCCTCCTCTGCCTCCATGGAGGCGGCCATGCACTTCGACTACTTCAGCATCCACGAAGAAGAAACGGATGCAGAGCGCGTTAAAAGCCCACTTGCCCATGAATTCTTCGATGCGCCATTGGTGAATTGCGGCATCAAAGGTGGCGGCAGCATGGGTGTCCTGGAGAGGTGGCTCACGGAGCTGGGCGTCGCCTAGGTTCTGCACCTCGCTAGCAGTGCGTCTGCATGGGAAGAACTTGATAAGCACACTTCTGATGGGGCACGGTGCTGGATCCGGGCTCTTCATGAGATCACACAGACCATCCGGTCCGTGGCGGTGTCGCTCTTCCCGGATCATGGTTCTGTGGGCCTACTACCTAGTATTTATGAGGAGGAAGAAGAAGATCCCAAGGCTGAGGGTTCCATTCTGGAACTGCTCCTATTTGCACGATTTATCCAAGAAACCATGTTGAAAATGCTTGCTTTTGTTGACCTCATAGTTGCTCTAGATCCTGGTGGCATGCCGGTGCAAGCACTACACCAAAAGATTCATATTGTGCTGCGTGTGCTCTGTGCACTGTCCGATGCCTTAACCGAGATCCAGGTACTATTCCTTTCTTTGCCGCCATCTGCAGAAGTTGAGAGGATAAGAGGAGGAGTGGTAAACCTCTTGTATGCAAAGAATGCCAAGGCGCGTGAGAGCATAAGGAGCACATTGGAGGATATTAGGAGTCACATCATGGAGCCGATGGTGGACGACTCGCCAGGTGCTCAAACTCCACAAGGATCATCAGACATTCACAAGGTCACTTTGTCAGTAATGGCTCATATCACCTTCTTGCTCGAAAATTACTCTCTGGTGGATCCAATCGTATCTGAAGCAGCTATCCTTGGTAAGTATGTGCCTCACATAAATATTGGGTACATTCCACCTTTGGGTAGCTTGATCATAGAGATGGCGTGTTGTTTAGAAGAAAGAATTTTCCTCGTGTCAAAAACATTTCTAGATCAAAGCCTTAGATTCTTATTTTTGCTCAACAACTTCAACTTCATATGCCATAGTCTCCATAACAACAGCACTGGGTTTTCTTTTCTACAAGTCCATGTCGCTTCACTCCTTGAGAAAGTCGAGCACTATTTAGCGAGATATATACAGGTATCTTGGGGACCAGTGTTGTCATGCTTGTTCAATCCTACACCTCTTTGCTTTGGGAAATACTACTCTCTGCTGCCCAAGTTTGAGTCTGAGTTTCAAAAGATGTACACCACTCAAAAGCTGTGGAAGGTCCCAGATCCTGAGATGAGGAAAAGATTGCGCAAAGCTATAACTGAGAAAATCATTTCAAGATATACAAAATACATAGAGGATAACAATGTTATCGATCACCCTAAGAGCCACTACCCATAACCTGGAAGAGATGTTGCAAGACTTGTTTGAAGGATGATGAACCGAGTGCAGTAGTGCACCACCAATGCAACGAGTGAAGACTTATCAAACTTTACTTCACTATTTATGTATTCTCTCACATTTTTGAAATAACTGTGGAACAACACAGAGTTGTCTCTACCTTCTGCCTTGTAGGCTTGTACTAGCACCATTGGTATATATTTAGATGCTCTTCTTGAAATCAAAGCCTATTGAATTGTTACTCATGTATTCGTAATGAGGTCTCACTCTATCCATAATGAAGTACATAGCTTCCTACATTCTCTAATTCCTCATTGATGCATAGAGTTCTATATGAAGCGGTTAGCCTTGGAAAAATATGTACCTTAGATTAGAGACAAAGAAGTAGATTTGTACAACATGATCATATATGGACATGACATCTTGTCTCAAAGAAAAAAAAATATATCAAAATCATTCATAGATCGAGGCATCATGGTCTTTTTCTTTGCTCAACAACTTAGCATTCATATTGGGTGTTGGTTTTCTCAAAGTCCATGTGGAAACCCTCTTTGAGAAAGTTGAGGGCTACATGAAGAGCTATCTATACAATCTTGTTGGGTTTTGTGCTTTTTTAATCTGGTACCTCTTTGCTTTCCTGCCTCAACCAATGAGCAACTTAGAAGAGATACTCTCCTTTATTCCTTTTATGCACTTCATTCTCTGCTTTAATTTGTTCAAGCACCAGAGACATATGTACCATTTATGATCTTTTAATTTCAATTTCCACCAAATTAAAACTTTGGGCTTGTTGTCTATAAATCAAGGAATTACTAGACCAAGTGCGCAATTGCATTGACCTATACAAGTATAGGAAAAAAATGACTACATAAATATGGTTCCTACAATTTATGCCTAGCCATTTCCTCATGTGTCGAACTTAAAAACTCTGGTGCACGTAGTGTTATGCTAGTATAATTTGCAATCCACTGGGAAGAATGAGTTCAAAATAATATTATTTTCTTAGTATGTGGTAGTGCATAGTGGCATTTAATTAGTTGGAAATCAAGAAGATCAAGCTTAATTAAAGCCTCATGCCATTGCCATTTGAGTGGAACTAGCAGTCCTGGTTAGACATCATCGCGTAGCAGTGCATCTCCAACACTGACAGACACACATAAGCCCACGCACTATCGATGGCCCATATCAGCCTGTACTGCCCATCACTGCTGCCGCCATGGCCGCGCCAATTGTTGTCTTACATAAGCCGCTTTGGATTAATTAATCAAACTATATAGCTTAGAATTGAAGACATAAGGCAAATGGGCCTGTGGTCTAGTGGTAGGGCTGTCTCGTGGGACATTACCCTCTAAGGTTCAAACTCTGGTGATCGTACCTTTTTCTAGAATTTTTCCAGAAGTTTTAGGGTACATGCAGCACGTTTCCCGTGCACTGGAGGCGACGTCGCTCCCAATCTCTTCTTTGCATGTGATGTGAGTGTGGAGTGTGTGGGTGTGGGTCCAAGTTGTACCCGATCAAAAAAAAGAATTGAAGCCATAAGATAAGTTTATTTTAATACAATAATTAATAAAAAAATATTTATATTAATTTGCATGCTTTTTGTACCTTTTCTAACAAAATACATATACAGATCGCAATGAAGTTTTGAGAAACTTATCAGTTAGTAGTCTATATGTTTTTTCATTCATATTCATTATTTTTTTGTCTGCACGGCGACCCATGTATACCTTCAGTATAAGCATTTAGTTGAAACCTTAGTTTAATTTATGATGGCTCTTGTTGTAGGTGTCTAATGATGTCATAAATCAAAATTGTGATTTTCAATTTTGAACATATTAGTTTATATGTATTTTTTATCCTAAACTTAAGTTGAAAATCGTGTGTTTACACGACCTTTTGTATTTTATTAAAAAAATAGGTTACATATTTTGTTGACAGTGCTTAAACACCATTTTCACCATCAACTTTTTTGCATAAAAGGAACCAAAGTCAATAACCAACATAGAGATAGGGTTTTAAACTAACCAATTCCACAAGTGTTGGTAAATATTTGCATGCAGGCAAAGTATACAAGAAAACACACGAAAACAAAAGGACAAAGTGCTGAATGGAAAACATGTGTCAACTTTGGACTTCACCACATATACACTTGGACAAATGGGCCAACACCACTCAAACCAGGCCCAAGCAAAGGGACCCCACGTGGGCAACACTCCAAGCCCAAGGGAGAAGCCAACGACCAAGGCAGAGCCCGAGGGGAGCCCAGCCCTGGCTTTGCCAATCCTCGGCCTAGCCAGGGTATCAACCGATCTCCTAGGCCCACCAAATGGGCCCAAACTTTGTGGCGGTTCTCCAATAGGCGCTTGGCGGCCATCCCACCGTCCGCGCCAAGGCGGTGGATCTGGTGGGTCAATCGATCCCTAGGGGACATGGTGGTTCGGACGATCCCTGAGGGGGTCCGCTGGATCCCCCACTTAATGTACCACCTTAGGGGGTCTAGCACACCCATAAAAAGGGAGCGAGGCCACCAGATTCAATATGCAAGAAGTTGAGCATCAAATTCCACGTCTATAGGTGTTACACTTAGTGTAGAATAAAGGAAGAGTGAGGGAGAGGGTTTGGCGGAAGTGCCGGGTCTATTGGCAACCCTCCAACTTTGTACCTCAACGTGTATGATCTCACTGATCTTAAGCCATAATGGCTTGGGTAGCTAATAAGATGCAACTTTAGTGATTAATTTAGACCACTCATAATGGCTTAGGTTGGTAATTTAGATACAGTTTTAAGGATTACTTTATCTTACTTTTTTTAATTGCAAAGATGGATAAGTATTGAGAAAATAGAGTAGATCTCATCGATGCTACAACTTTCGTATACAAAGTACCTTTCTCTGATACTATACATGTTAATGACCTCAAATAATAAAACTCAAAACTAGAAATTTGTAGATCACAATGAGAACTACAATTTTCATATACAAAGGGCCTATTTAGATCGCCTCCTCTATACTTTAGAGCTCTAAACTTTAGAGCACTTTAGCTTAGTTTTGAGATTTGGAGCTCTAATGTGAGGTGGGCTAAAATTTAGAGCTAACTTTAGAACACCTATTTAGTACTTTAGCTCTAAAGTTTAGAGGTCTAAAGTTTAGTGGAGCGGATCTAAACAGGCCCAAAGTATCTTTATCCCACACCATGTAAGAAAGTTATGATTTTTCTAAAGTGACAGGCCTTGGTACGCGATTCATTGGACCTGGCATTAGCATCGACCATCACTTAGCGCAAACTTCGAGTGACATCATGATTGTTGATGGGATGAGGCAACGCTTGCCATGACGAGTTCTTCCTGGCTGCCACTTGTCAACCAGTAAGTACTTCCCGCTTGTTAATTTTATTTTTTCTCTGTCTACCGATATGGCTTCTCAATTGTCGTTCTCCTTTGCTTCTGAATTAGAGTACTTCCCGCTTGCCTTGTAGTTTGGTGAATGCTTGAGAAGCACTACTACAGATTCGACATTAAGTGTCGGCACCATCACCGTTTGTTTCTTAAAAACCGATAGTGATAGTGGTTGACGGCCCAATACTGCTGGTTTTTTTGATAAAACCAGCAGTGATAGGACCAACCGGTAGTGATATCTAGGTCATCACTGCAATTTTATATCACTGTCGGTTTTAGCCATGAACCAGCAGTGATATTGAGTCATCACTGATAGTTTTTGGGCTAAAACCGGCAGTGATACTATCATGCCAGTTCGTGGTTTGAACTGACAGTGAGAGGCTGCACGAAAAACTTTATAACTTTCTCATATGATGTCTGACGATGATGAACATTATACCAAAGTTGTAGTACTTTTTGAGATCGACAACTTTGTAGTACAAACCTTTTTTATTTGAGATCATTTGGATATCCAAATATGTACTATAAGATTTTATAGAGTTGATACCAAAGGGGTCCATATGCTCTAAAGTCACGAGTGAGTGTGTAGTGGTAGAAAAGGATCTTGGATGGATAAACAACCAAAATAAAGGTCGTAGATCCCGAAAAGTTATGAAACTTTATAGTTCATAACTTTTTTATTCAAAGTTGCTTTGATGTGAAGTTATTTGTTCACAAGATTTTATACAAGTTAATACCAAAGGAATTCATATGCTCTATAGTCATAAGTGAGTGTGTAGTTGTAGTTAAGGATCTCGGATGGAGAATCACCCAAAACAGAAGTTGTAGATATTGAAAAGTATTGCAACAATATAGTTGACAAATTTTTGTTTGAAATCCTCTATCCAATGAAATTACATTTGAAATTCAAATTTTTCAAATGACCTTGGATGGAGAAACGACTAAAACAAAAGTTGTAGATCTCAAAAAGTTATGCAACTTTGTAGCTGATAACTTTTTCATTTGAAATCATTTATTGAAGCAAAATTATGGCTGACCTTTTTCAAACGACCTCGGATGGAGAATTGACTAAAACCAAAGTTATAGATCTCAAAAAGTTATAAAACTTTGTAGTTGCCAAATTTTCATTTGAATTTGTTTAGGTATCAAATATTTATTTTAAAATCAGATGAAAATAGAATGAGGAGGACGAATATCCCAAATGGACACAAGTGTCTTACAGGTGGAGTAGTTAGAGGACGAATGCGCGAAGCATGAGGTTAGGGGTTCAAGGGCTGCTAGCCGTAAAGTGCGTAAAAAATCTTGTGACTGGTATTAAATGAAGTGACTGTGGCTAGCAGGTGGGGTATCTCCTAGTATTAAAAAATGCTATTTTTCAGCTCTTTTTTATTTCATTTTTGGGTTTTCTGAAAACCTTATCACTGTCGGTTCTAAAACTGGCAGTGATGAGCCCCACCCCCGCTACCGCTTTGGTTGTGCCGGTTCAAAAACCAGTAGTGATGGGATTTTTGAACCGGCAGTGATAGTCCGTTCTAGGGTAGTGAAGGTTACGTACTATCGTACTCCCTCTGTTCCAAAAAAAAGTGTCATCATGGTATTCGTGCCGGTTAAATTTTATCAAGTTTAATTAGATTTATAGAAAGTATTATCAATATTTATATCTTGAAATAAGTTTATTATGAAAATAAATTCAACGATCTATATAATGATACTAATTATGCACTATAAATATTAATATTTCTTGTATATATTTTGTCAAAGTTAAAACACTTGACTTCACGAAAAGCGAGAACGACATTTATTTTGGAACGGAGAGAGTAGTTCTTATATTATCCAGAATTATATACCATAGAATCTAATTGAGTTGTTTTATTTGTTAAGATATAGGGGTCTCATTTTATTTGTGTTTCGCTCCAGAGCCACAAAATTCTAGGTACGGGCCTGTTGGCATCATCGCTTGGTAACAGTTAGCATTGTGTCGCCGCCCAAACACACACAAAGCTCAGCAAATGTCTGACTGCCGCTGCACCCTTTTGTTGTCATCTTCGCGGGCGATGAAGCCAATGCCGCTTTGGGTTCATCATCAAGCAAATTCTGGCTTGGCTTGCTAAAGAACAAGAGAGAGAGAGACGTCGCGGCGCCGGCAGGGAAGGAGTGCCCGATCCCCATTCTCGTCGCCTCACGCGTGTGGTAGTGAGAAGCAAGCGGTGCAGCGCGCGAGCAAGGAGGTTAGGTATGGCCGGCGCCGGCACACCGCGTCCAGTTTCTACAGCTCCTCATTCTCCAGTTGCTAGCTAGCTAGAGGGGCATCTAGCTTGGCATGGCGGCCACGGGCAGGGATGCTGGTGGCCGCGGGACTTCTCTTCCTTGGAGATACCGCCTCCGCGAGCAGACCGGACGATCCAATTCCTACGACAACAGCATTAGCAGCTCGTCATCAGGTACCATAGTCTCAACTACCTACACATCTAGTGGTTCTCGTCTGTCCTCTATCTCCATGGATGCAGTCAGACACTTCGAATTGGAGTTAGACGAGGATACTGAGCTTGTTCGACCCACCAAGAAATCCTGCATAGAAAGGGAGATGATGAAGCACTTGCACTTCAAAAGCCTCGTCCAGGAATTCTTTGGTGCGCCGTCTGTAGAGCTCAGCATCAACGTCAATAGCAATAACGGCGACAAGCAGGGGCGGATCCAGGGCCCGGGCTGCCCGGGCTGCAGCCCGGGGCGAGTCCATGTAGCCCCTTTAACATATGTGGTGTTTAGCCTAAAAAATTATGATCTTAATTAGACAAAAGGAGGCCTAGGAAGCAAGATCAGACTGTTTTGAACGTGAATCAGCAGCTCAGCCCGGGGCGCAGCCCCGTTCTGGATCCGCCCCTGGCGACAAGAGTGTCCTGGAGAGGTGGTTCTCGGATCTGGGCGTCGCCTGGGTTCTCCACCTTCCTGATGGTGACGATGCATGTGCAGAACTCCACCATACTTCTGCAGCTGCTGCAAAGAGATGGATCCATGGTCTCCACAGAATCTTGGAAATCAGTTTCGGTGCTTGTGTGGAGGAAGATGAAGATCAACCTGTGCCTGAGAGTGACAACAAACGAGCTAATAATGTTCCGGTTCAAATCCACTTTGCAAGATTTGCCAAAGAAGCCATGTTGAAAATGCTCCCTTTTGTTGACATGGCCATACGACAGGTTGTTGTTTGTATTAATGGGATGCCGCCGGCACCAGCACCATACAAGAAGCTCCATACTCTGTTGGCTGTGTACAAGGCTCTGTCCGATGCACGAGACAAGATCTGGTCGACAAACGACTCCACCTTTGCAGGAGGTGACAGGATACTGGAGAAGATGGACGAGCTTTTGTCAGAAAAGCGGGAGGAGGTAGGTGACGCCATATGGAGCACAATGGAGACTATTAGGACTCGTGTTCTGGGGTCCATAGACATAGAGTATGTCGAAGACGGCTCGTCGAGTTCTCCAATTCCACAAGCATCATCTGACATTCACAAGGCCACTCTGTCTGTGTTGGAGTATATCAACTTCATCTCCTCTAATTGCTTATCCATGGGGCAAATTGTATCTAAAGCAGTTAGCCTTGGTAAATATGTGCCTCAAAAAAAAAATACAGGCCTCTGGACAGCATGATCATGAACATGAAGTCTTGTCTACAAGAAAAACTTGTCAATATGTCAGAATCTTTTCTAGATCAGGCTGACCAGGCCCTTGATATGCACGATCTTCTTCGCCATGTCTTCCTTGAGCTCCTTGGCTACATCCAGATCCAGCTCCTCCTTGGAGTTTTCTTCCATGACCGGCTCCGCGGGCGGAGCCATAGATGCATGGAAATCACGAGGCTGTGGTTCTCGGACTGAATCGGAGGTGGCGGTGGTGGTGCTGCTGGCGGTGTGTTCACACACGAACATGTCACTGTGTGCCCAAGGCGATGAGCGCGATACGCAAGACACGCCGGCGAGATCTCTTGAGACCCGGAGCCCCACACGCCCGGGAGGGACTCCGTCAGAGCGTGCGGTGGCTATGGGCTGCCCTAGCTGGCCTGACCACTCTAGGGCTTCGCCATCGTTGAATCAAAAAATCATTGTCGACAACGAAGAACGAGAAGAAATAGTAGATTGGAAGACATGATTGAAAAATAATAGTACATGTGTTTTGATAGATTAGATTGTGTGTTGTCAATAGACCGTCACCCTTTATATTTATAGGGCGGCTGGTCTTTCCTAGGTTGAATCATAAACATCAAGCCGTACGAACATAGGCCCTGTTCGCTTGGCTGATAAGTCATGGCTGAAAATACTGTTGGCTGATTTGTTGTGAGAGAAAAATATTGTTTGTTGGTCGAAAAAATCACTACGTAAAAAACAATTTTTAGCAACGGTTCGATTTTTTTGTAGGGGCGGCTGGTGATGGAGCCGCCCCTACAGTGGCGTGCTCGGGTGCCCAGACACCAGCCGCCCCTACAAATGAAACAGCAGGGGCGGCTGGTGTTACGAGCCGCCCCTACAAATGGGGTCTGATTTGTAGGGGCGGCTCAATCACCAGCTGCCCCTGGAAATGCTATTTGTAGGGGCGGCTGGTGATTGAGCCGCCCCTACAAATGACCCCATATTTATAGCACTGATTTGTAGGGGCGGCTCAATCACCAGCCGCCCCTACAAATGCCCCCCATATAAAACAGATGCAGCACCTTCTTTCTCCTCGGGTTACTCACTCCAACCCGTGAAAGAAAGGTGGGGAGGCCTTGGGCATCTCCCAAAAATTGCTCTACTAAGGGGGGAAGGTTTTGGTCTCAAATCCTTTGGTGGAGAGGTTGTAGAAGGTAAGAAAATGCTATTCCATACTTTTTTTGAAGTTTTAATGGTTGGTTAGTGAGTAATTAGAGTTTTGTTTTTCTCTCTCTTCTATGGTGCTTGAGCTATTTATGAAGCAAATTAGACCCAACTTTTAAATGTACTAGGGTAAATTAGGGAGGGGAACAAGATCATACCCTTATTTGGTCCATGTTTCTTGATTTTAGTGAACAATTAGTTAGTTTTATGGATGTTTTATGTGCATGTGGATCTAGATCTAGGGTTTGGTTTTTTTATTAATTTCGTTTTTGTAAATTTATGTTTGATGAAATTGGACTAGGGTTTGTATGAAAGATATTGGGTAAAATATAATTGTTGCTAATTGTTGTCTTTGAAATTATTTATTATAATCAATAAATATGTATTTTAATTATTTATGGATAAATAGGCCGTTAATTAATTTTCTTTTACCATGATGTGTTTGTATGCTTCATGTAATTATATTAGATTTATATTCATATATATCTGAATTATACAATTATTCTCAAGTAATTATTAATTTGTTTCATTTTTATATATATCTGAATAAGTACTCCTTTAATGTTTGTTTTGTTGTTGTTGTAAAAGATGGAGTACAGGAACTCTTGGATGTATGGTTCGTTAAGGTTCAAGGCAGGTTTCTGTGAAGAGGTGGATAAATTTATTGAAGCCGCAAAGAAGCATGCAACGGCATTGAAAGAGAATAAGGATACAATTATTTGCCCATGTAAAGATTACAAGAACCGTATGGCATGGACAGATGTGACTATCATCAGATCACATTTGATTATGCGAGGATTTGTTGAGGACTACACAGTGTGGATTTATCATGGTGAAACGGTTATTGTTAACGACGAGGATGAGAAGGAATACGATGACGAAATCATAGAATCCCTGTCCCAATATTCAGCAGAGCTTGATGCACGAATGGATTTCGAGTTTGGCAATGAACAAGGTGGTGATGCTGGTGGTTGGGATGGTAACGATGAAGGTGGTGCCAATAATGATGGTGGAGCACGTGTCGGGGATGAAGATGATTTGGAGGACATGATTCGAGCCCTTGGACTAGAGATTTTACTAAATAGCCCGAAAGGTCTAGAAAATTTGGAAAGGGTGACAAAAGCATCGAAGGAGACTGTGTATGGTGTTGAAAAGGGTTGTCCGATACATTGGACATTGCTATGTTTTGTGCTTGAGCTGCTCATCCTGAAGGCTAAGTATGGCTGGTCAGACTGTAGTTTCAATGATCTATTGCATCTCCTGTCATGGGTGCTGCCACAACCAAACTCAGTTCCCACCAACACATACCAAGCGAAGAAGGTCATAAGTCCATTGACAATGGGGGTTGAAAAAATCTATGCATGCCCCAACCACTGTATACTTTTTCATGGCAAAACGTTCAAGTCACTGGATAAATGTCCCCGGTGTGGGGCCAACCGGTACAAGAACAATGACCTTTACGGTGGGGACGAACCCTCCACGGGGAAAAAGAGGAATAAGAAGGGTACCAAAAAGGTGGTACAAGAATCTCAGCCCCTAGAGGACACTCCATTAGGCAACGATGCAAAGCAGAGAAGAATTCCTGCCCTGGTAATGTGGTACCTGCCAGTGACCGACCGTTTGAGACGTATCTTCATAAACCCTAAAGAAGCCGCACTCATGACATGGTGGGATGATGAGCGCAAGGTGGATGATGATAAGATTGCACACCCGGCTAATTGTAGTCAGTGCTAAAGGTTTGATGAGAAGCACAAAGAATTCAGCGATGACCCAAGGAATGTATGATTAATAAATTACATCAAACAACACACCAAAACATAAAACAACACCCACATGACGGAAACATTTAACAAGACAGAAATTTTAAAAACAGCCAAGAAACCTCCTCAGCACTGATGATGAAGAACCACCCATGTGCCGTAGCAACCTAGACGAAGTGAGGGAGGGTTCTCTCGGTTCATCATCCTTCAAACAAATCTTGCAGCATCTCTTCCAGCTCCTTGGGAATGAATTTTGGGTTGGTAACTTTGCTATCGTCTTTGTATTTTGTATATATTGGAATGTTTTTCTCAATGATCGATTTACGCAGCCTTTTCCTCAACTTAGGATTTGGGACCTTCCAATGCTTTTGGGTAGTATAGGTTTTCTAAAATGCGAACTTGAACTTGGTCAATGGGGAGGCTCTCCCTCTCTTGTATCTCAGGAGTCTAGGATTCAACAAGCATGAGAACAACAGTTCCCATGATACTCAAGCCAAGTGATGGCTCTTGTATTTCGATTTTTACACGCTGAGCAAAGTGCCTAGAGTAATGGGAACTATACATGATGTTCATGCCCATTTTGATTCACACTGAGCAAAGTGCCTTAGGTCAATGATGTTAGATTTTTAGGCGCAGGAGGAGCACCCTTAGGTGCGGCAGCCGCACCTTGCTTACGATTGTTGTCTGCAATTTTTGCTAGCTAATAATCAGTACACCCCCTTAGTGCATCCTCCCTGTCTAATTAGCACTATTTCCTAATGGTATCTGTGGACTGATTAGTAGCTTTGATGAGAACTTGGGTTATTAATTGAGACCTAAGGCACTTTGCAATGATATTTCTATAGATTCTTAATAGTATTATTTCCCATCTGTGAACTGTTGGTACTCGTTTCCTGCCATTTGCAACAGCTCATTAGCTCATTAATCCTAGCTGTTCTTTCATTGTATGCTTGCGGCCTTGCACTTGTTTGTTTAATTAGTGGGACTTCGATTCATCCAGTTTCATTTTTTTGGGAATAAATATCTGCTGAGTAGAAATAATCCTTGCATTTATATTATTCTCCTTACATTGTCATTTGTATGATTGCAGCCTTGCACTTGTTTGTTTATATTATTGTGGCTGGTGGCTACTAATCTTCTCTGTACTTGCTGTCTTCTCTGTACTCCTCTTCTACTACTACTCTCCTCTACTCCACTCTACTCCTCTCCTCTCCTAAGCAGCTGTTGCTTTTTTGCTACTTCTACTACTTCCCTACTACTACTACTGTCTACTACTTTTGATTGTCCGATCTGCTTATCAGGTTCGGAAGATATTAAGCATATGATGTTCTTACATTGTCATGTTGCTTTTTTTGGGAAGCAGCACCTGCTTTTTTTTTGCCAAATCTCCCCTCTCCTCTATTTGTTGCCACCTTTCCTATCCTCTATGTTTTGGAAGCAGCACCTGCTTTTTTTTGCCAAATCTCCCCTCTCCTCTCCTCTCCTTTGTTTTGCCGATGATGAAATCATCCAAGTCCATACATTATATGGAATATGAGCTGATGATTAAGAACTTGTGAGGAACTTGGCATCATTAGCAGCCGCCCCTACATTACCTTCTCCTCTCTTCTCTGTTATGATGCCTTGATGCTCCAAGTTCAAGATCAGATGATGTTTGACATGTTTCTGAGGCCTCTACCACTGCTACTTCTCATTTTTTTTATATATTGTTGTTTTATAGGACTACTTTGGTTTATAGACCTTTTTGATTTCTATACCTTCTCACGTACCTAAAGCACACTTTCTTGCATCTATTAGAACAAAGCGCAAAATAATGTCACGCACACCAGACAGTGCAGCCCGATGCCCCGAGAATGATGAGCAGCCAACCCTTGAGGAGCAAGCACTAGAGGACTAGCTTACTCAGGAACAGTTCAATAAGGAGGTACAAAATGATCTAGAAGTGATGCTTACTCAGGAACAGTTCAATAAGGAGGTACAAAATGATCTAGAAGTGATGTGACGAGGAGGAAGGCCCCGAAGGAGAGGCTGCTGAAGGTGAAGAAGAAGAGGATGATGCTGATGATGACTCAGAAGAGGGATATGTAAGTCCCGAGGATCCTTTCCCATGTGAAGCCAGAAGGAGGCCAACGGAGGAAGATTTGGACAAGGACTTTGACCCGAACGAGGAGGTAGGGAAAAAGCCTTAGCTTGTAAATTTTGCTAAAGCTTTGGCTGTGTTACCTCTGCTAACACTTTGACCTGTCGTATATACAGGTCCCTCCTGAAACTCGGAAAAGACGACGTCGACGTCCGCGACATCTCGCTGGACAAGACGGAGTAGAGGAAAGAAGAGCAGAGGCAACAGCCACATAGACGGATCACGATGCCTCTGCTCCACAACCTGAAGACACAACCACGACTACCAAGCCTAAGAGGAAACGAGGGGATAGAAAAGGAAATCTATATCTAGATAAGGCATGTTATGTGATAACGGAGGTCGGGCCAGCAGGGGAGGTCCTTGAGCCGAAGGAATTAAGAGGATGATTCCGTAATGCGATCGTGGCCCTAGTAAGAGATAAATTGAACCCAGCAATCCCTAACTGGAAAGAGGTACCAGAGAACAAAAAGAATGAACTATGGGATAGGCACCTGAGGGTCAATTTTAGATTTCTGGAGGGTAAGCACGGACTGGTAAAAAAAATGCTTTCAGGATGATGGGAGAGGTATTCTGACATTGGAGGTCGGAGCTCAACACGAAGTATATCCAAAAGGGGTTAACTCCCTTCAAAGAGTTCGGCAAAATAACTCCTAGTCAATGGGAGGAGCTTGTGGCTCAGAAGACTTCACCGGAGGCATTGGAGCTCAGTGCCCGTAACACCGAGCTAGCGAAGAGGAACAAACACCACCATCATCTAGGCCCCGGTGGCTACTATGCCAAGGAAGAGCAGTTTAGGAAGATGGACGAAGAGGCCGCAGCTGCTGGGAATATCGATGTGACGAATCTGAAGGTACGCTCAATGTCGACGAAATATGGTCGGCAGTCTACCTAGGGGTATGCCCAAGGTAGTAGATTGTCGGCAGACAGATGCGCAAGCCACAAACAAGACGGTGACGCAAGACAGACATGAGGTTTTATCCAGGTTCGGCCGCCAAGAAGGCATAAAACATACATCCTGCGTCTGATTTGTATTGCTGTATGTCAATGAGAGATGTTTTTTAGAGGGATTCCCTACCCGCCTTATATAGTCCGGGGGGCAGGGTTACAGATCTGGAAACTAATCCTAGTCAGTTACAATTGCCATATGTGGCCGGATAAGTATTCCTATTCTAACCGACCAGGATCCTGCTTGATCGCCAAATCCGCCTTGACTCCTTACGCGGGACTCCAACCAGGTTGGCTGGGCCGCACGTCGTCTTTCGGATGGACCGGACCCATCGATCCGGGCCGGCCCAAGCTTAGCCGTAAGGGTATAGGGGTTAATACCCCCATAGCTAGTCCCCGAGCACCATGTATTATGCTGCGACAAGCCATTTTGACCTTCTCCGACAAGTAAGGCTTGTGTCCTTGACATCTCTTGACCACCGTCGTCGCCGGAGAAATAGGTTGTCCGAAGAATGTATGGTGCTCTTAAGAAAAAAGAAAAAGATTTCCGTCCTAGGAAGTGTGCTCACTTGTATTTCTGAAGACAAATGTAAGTGGTCCTGAAGCGTAGCGTCCTTGAACATCAGAGGCGTAGAGGTCGAAAAACAAACACATTCACCGCAAGGTGAAGTGTGCCCACTTAGTCCCCGAGCCTGGTAGTAGGTGACATAGGCACGTGGTGCCAGGGTCTAAAAAGAATTCCCAGTTAAGTTGAGAACCCGATTGCCGTATCGGCAATACGAGATGCACCGACAGGTGCATCGTACCGATGTAGTCCCCGAGCTTGCTGGAAGGCAAAATATGAGCCTTGTAGCAAGGTCTAAATAAATGTCTCTCAACTGTATGTGAGTACAAATCACATGTAGCCAAGGAGAACGATTCTCCGAGCAGTGGTCGGGACAGTCCCCGAGCACGATAGTAATCCTTACAATCACTCAAAGCATAGGGGTCGATTAAAACACATTCACCGCAAGGTGAAGTGTGCCCACTTAGTCCCCGAGCCTGGTAGTAGGTGACGTAGGCACGTGGTGCCAGGGTCTAGAAAAGAATTTCCACCGAAGTTAAAATTCCAATCGTTGTACAGGCGATACAAGATGCACCGGCAGGTGCATCGTACCGACGTAGTCCCCGAGCTTGCTGGAAGGCGAAATATGAGCCTTGTAGCAAGGTCTAAATAAATGTCTCTCAACTGTATGTGAGTACAAATCACATGTAGCCGAGGAGAATGATTCTCCGAGCAATGGTCGGGACAGTCCTCGAGCACATCAGTTGTCGGAGTAGTCCCCGAGCACGATAGTGGTCGGAGCAGTCCCCGAGCACGTTAGTGGTCGGAGCAGTCCCCGAACACGTTAGTGGTCTGGGCAGTCCCCGAGCACAACAGTGGTCTGGGCAGTCCCTGAGCACGGCAGTGGTCTGGGCGGTCCCCGAGCATTGTAAGAGTCTGATCCATCCTTGAGCACAAAATAGGCATCGAAAACACGAACGCCATTGATGTATTTATTCGGTGTATTTATTTATCTCCATTCTCTGCCAAGTCCAGTCTGACACGCCTGGTCAAAAAAGCAGATGGGTATAGTACGTCATTATGTCTTCTTACTCTTTTCTGGCAAACAGTCGCTTGGCACCTGTATGGAGGTGCGTCAGTGTGGGCCCTCTTACACTATCAACGAAGAGGCGCGTACACTGGTAACGAAGGTGCCATTTATTGGCGTAGATCTCGAGGTTGTGTGAACAACCATCTGCGGCGCGTGCGCATGTCTCCCAATAATCTCAGGCGGATGAAACGACGGAGCTCTTTGTTATATATAATGTAGATCTAGTAAGTTACTCACACCATTCCCCATTGTCATTCGCCACCACAACCTTCTTCTTCCTCTTGCCAAACCCTATTCCTCCAAAAATCATTGCCAACCCCCTCGCCACCGCATCCACCCCCTTAGTAAGGACAGGCTAATGGCGAAGAGAGACACCCAGAAGAAAGGCGGAGTCATGGCGAAGGAGTGGTGGAAGTCGTGGAGCAATGAGCAGACCATCGAAGACCTCGTCGCCATGGGAGTGCTCCACAACAAGGCACTCGTGGGATGGCGTGCGCCGGAAGGAGAAACCTTCCCCGATCCACAACCAGGTGAGATTGTGGTTTTCGAAGACTTCTTCAAATGGGGTTTTGGGATTCTAGTGCACCCTTTCCTTCAGGGTCTCTGCTTGTATTACGAGATTGGGATTTGCAATCTGCATCCCAACTCGATTCTTCTTGTCTCCACCTTCATCCATCTCTGCGAGGCTTATGGTGGCTTCTAGCCCCATTTTGACCTCTTTCGCCACCTGTTCTATCTTCAGAAGAAAGGGAGTGGTGGCTCGAAGATAGCCGGAGGCGTCTACCTGAATCTGCGCGACGGCATGAAAGCCCAATACTTGCACTGCCCCTGGAACACCTCGCTGGACGAGTGGTACAAGAAGTGGTTCTACATCCATGAAGAGCCGAACACCATCACCCTGTGCGACGTGGGGCTGATTCCGGAGAAGAAGAATAGCTGGATAGAGAAGCCCGAGAACCTGGAGCAGATCGCCAAACTACTCGGGATGATCCCGTGGGGAAAACTAGATGGCCCAAGTGTGGTCGGGAACTTCATTAGCCGAAGGATCCAGCCCTGCCAGAAGAGGGTTCATCCTGGCTTCGAGTACCAGGGGAGCGCAGATCCAACAAGGACCAGGAAAGAGGCGCTCGACAAGATGGAAATCAAGGCCAAGATTGGGGAGCTATTCAACCTGGCCGATCCCAATTATGTCAGGCTGAACGACATCGAGCACGCCTTCAAGCTAGCCCGACCTCCCCCAAAGGTAAATGATGCTTCCTTTTAACTGTAGAGTCATGTTGTAACAAGAAATTGACTGTTGTCCCCATTTTGTGTCTTAGTGTAATGGTCGTGACCGGGCAGTAGTGTTCGTGTCACCTCCCCCCGGTGTGGACTTGCCACAAGCTGCTGGCCCAGCCGCCCAGACCAGCGCCAGGACCGACGACGTCCACTGGGCGACACTCGAGGCTGTGGAGGATGCATCGACCAGAGCCGCTGGCAAGCGTCCGGCTGTCAACAAACGATGCCAAGCCATCTTCCCCCTGTCGAACGATGAAGCAGAGGATGCGGACATCTTCCGGCTCGTCCCTCAAAAGAGGAGAAGACAAATGGGGTCGACAGAGCAGGGTGGCTCATCTGTGCCAGTAGTGATCGCATCACCGATCACTGCAACATAGAGGACAAGCGAGGGAGACGTCGAGCATCAAACCCCGACGCCTATACCGGAGGTGGACAGAGTTCCGGTGGAACCTGCCGAGCACGCGGAGCAGGGGCGGTCGAGGAGACGCTCCTTCGCCACATCATTCCGCGCTTCGAAGCTATAAGTATCTATATCTTTGATGTAAGTTTGTAATTTGCATTGGATACTATTATCTTCTGAACTTGTCTCTGATATATCAGGTCGGCATCCACCGAGAACCCCGACCAGCTAACCGGGTGCGGCACAACTTCACCAGCAATGGTGGGACAAACTGCCCAGCAGCCAGCCGTGGAGGAGCCTATAGGAGGAACTCCGCCGGGACCTCAGCAGGCGGACGACCAGACGTCAGTCCCCGAGCAACTGGTCGAGAAGACAGCCGAGCAGAGTACAAGTGCTCCGAGCACAAACCCTGCTGAGGCGGATACCTTGGCGCCAAGGGAACCGGATCTAGCCGAGGAGCAGCAGCCAGAAGTGGCACAGAGTACTCTTGCCGACGCGACGGCTCGTGGAAAAGCCATGGTGGTCGCGGAGTCTGCAGACTCCAGACCAGTGCTGCCCCCCGAACAGGAGGCTGAAGAGGAGGAAGTAGAAGAGGTCCTAGGCCGTCCCCAAGATAAGCGACAACATGTATATGTGTCGCGCTGGCGGAACGACGAATGGGTTATGCACGAAGAAATCCCAGAGGTCGAAGAGACCCTAAGAGTCGAACGGGCGGCCAAGCGTCTGGTGACAGAAGTCCAGGTATGTTTGGCTCGACCACTTGACCTTGTTATGTAGTCGATCTGTCTGACTTAGCTTATTTATGTGCAGGACTTGATGAAGACCACGAAGTACCGAAAGAGGTGCTTCGACCAGATTGAGGGGATCACAGCGAATAATAAAGAACTAGTGGCCGAGGTGGAACGCTTGCGCCGCCAACTTGAAGCCACCGACCAGGAGAGGACAGAGCAAGAGGCACAGAACCGAAACCTGGTCGGCCAGCTCAATAACAAAGAGCAGGAGAAAACAAGTAAGTTTTAATCTTATCATAACAAGTGTAGGACTTGTGTTGTTGCATTGTTGGTAGTAACAGCTTTATTGCAGATTTAGAAGCTGAAGTGACCCGCCTTCAAGGGGAGAATAGCCGCGTGACCACAGAATGTGGTCGCCTGAAGGAGGACAACGAGAAACTGGCGTGCGACCAGTCTGAACTCCGGGACCGCACAACCAAAATGAAGGAGGAACTGAAAAGTAAGTATTCCAGACCACCTTTCTCATTCCGGTACCCACCTTGTCTTGTCGTGTCATTACATTTGATGTCTCATACTGTGTTCAGTTTTGAAAGTCAATGCCAAGAGGCACCTAGAGGCCGTTATCAAAGAGCGTGACGACTGGAAAGCACGATGCCTCAAGGCCACCGAGGAGCGGGACACGTGGAAGAATCGGTGCCAGGAAGTGGCAACTGGCATTGTGCCTGTCCTTGACCTTATCGACCCGGCGCTGATAGAGGAAGAGCCAAGGACGCCCCAGCTCGGACTGGTCGAGAGATGCAGACAAGCATGGGGATGGTTCCAAGAGTTCGTGAAGGAGGCAGGTGAGTACATGGGTGCCCATGTACTAAGCATGGTACGTGCTCACTACCCCCTGATCGATCTCAAGCGCCTGGAGGCTGGGTACCCGAAGGAGGTAGACCCAGACAAGGCGGAGGAGCTTCGGACGGCCCAGCTGGACTTGTCGTCAAAGATAATTGGTGACATTAACCTGTGTGGAGGTGGGACAGCACCTGTACAGGGTACGCCATCGATGAGTCAGCTGGAAATGCCATCAGTTGCAAGCCAACCAACGAAGCCTGTGGTCTCGACCAGCCAGGCATCGGCGGGGCCATCCCCTTCAGCTCGATTAGCACAAGAGTCCCCGAGACTCGAGTAGGATGTCGGAATCGGCGAGCAGTAAGTGCCATGTGCCTCGACCAGCCAATGTAATAGGCTTAGAGCTATAGAAGGAGGAAATAGTTGTGTTATTGTAAACTTGAGCCTCTTCAGGCAAGCTTGTAATAACGTAACTGTATATCATTATAAGCTTATTTGCTTTGTATAAAACGTATTTAAGCTTGAAACTTTTGTTTGGTGTAACTAAGTGAGAACATGTTAACGTTCTGTTTAGTTGTACCATTTTGCTCGACACATCATCCCAAAAAGTTTGTGCGGCCTTAGTTTGCCGTGTGGTCGGAGTGTGAGGTGTGGTGACCTGTGCACACGTAGACGCAGACAAGTCAAACCAAGGGGGGCCTACCGATCACCCGTAACGTAGAGAGCAGATCCCATGCACGTGTTGGGAAGAACCGGAGACAGGTCCTGCTCCGAAAACCGTAGAAGGAGTGGTGGTCGGCTTTTACTGGCTAAGTTAGAATAACCATAAAATTCAAAGTGACACATTAGAGTGGTCGGAGAAATCATAATTGCTTTATTGAAGTAAATCGAAAGTACAAGAGGAGTACATATCTCAGTAGTTAAGCATAGAAACGTCTAAGCTTGTTGATGTGCCACGAGTTTGGTACGTCCGTACCGTCCAGGTGAGCTAACCTGTAAGAAGTTGGTCGTGTGACTTCCTTGATCATGAAGGGTCCCTCCCATGGGGTTGCGAGTTTGTGGACGCCAGCCTGGTTCGTCTTCCACTTCAGGACTAAGTCCCCAACCACGAAGAAATGCTCTTTAACGTTCTTGTTGTAGTACCTGCGCAAAACAGCAAGGTATTTGGCCGTGCGTACACAAGAATCGAGCCTTTTCTCTTCGGCGCTGTTCACTTCTAGCTCCCGTACTTCATTGACCTTGCCTTCGTCGAAGTTCTCTACTCGTGCTGATTGGAAAGCTATATCTGGTGGGAGGACTGCCTCAGCGCCGTAAACCATAAAGTATGGTGAGACGCCAGTGTTACGACTAGGCTGCGTCCTGAGGCCCCAGACCACAGCTGGTAGCTCTTTGAGCCATCTTCCGGGAGCTTTAGGCCCCAGACCACGCTGGTAACTCTTGAGCCATCTTCGGGAGCTTTGTCATTTTCTCTGTACATCCTCTTCTTCAATGCGTCCAAGATCATGCCATTTGCCCGCTCGACTTGTCCATTAGCTCTAGGGTGCGCCACCGAGACGTATTTTACTACTATGCTCCTTTCATCGCAGAAGTCCCAAAAAGCGTTCCCGGTGAACTGAGTACCCAGATCGGTGATGCTGTTGGGTACCCAAACGGTGGATGACCTGGTCGAGGAACGTGACAGCCTTCTCTGAGGATGCCTGTACCAGAGGCATGTATTCTATCCACTTAGAAAATTTGTCAATCAGCACGAAGACGCATGTAAATTTCCCAGGAGCCGGTTTGAAAGGCCCGATCATATCCAGTCCCCAGCATGCGAAGGGCCAAGAGGCTGGAATCGTCTGGATCTCATGTGCTGGTACGTGGATTCTCTTGGCGAAGAACTGACAACCCTCACAGTGGCGGACTAGCTTCTCTGCGTCGGCTACTGCTGACGGCCAATAGAACCCTGCTCGGAAAAGCCTTACCGAACTAGTGTTCTTGAGGCCGCGTGATTGCCTGCAGGAGCCAAGTGGATTTGGGTCAGGAGATGGTTAGCCTTCCTCCTGGGTTTATACAACTTCATCAAGATTATCCTCCTTTGGCGTTTTTGCGCCATAACTTGCCATCGACAAGCAGAGACTGCTTACTGCGACACGCATCAAGCGCTCGTGTTTCTTATCCGATCAGTATAGCCTTGCCAATCTGTTAAGTACTTGAGGAAAGGTGTTCTCCAGTCTAGCTCATGAGTGGTTCGGAGTGGCTCAGGTTTGGTGCTCGGACGCCGGAACCGTAGCCACCAATGGGCGGGTCTGAAAGCTTTGTCAGCCGTGGAATCTTCCGCTTCGATGGAAGGCTTGGGCAGGTCTTGGACGATCGCCATGTGGTATTTTGGCTTGGGATGATCCTAACTTTGACAGCGCATCCGCTGCTTGTTCTTGTCCCCGGACCACGTGTATGTACTCAATGCCATAACCTGCCTTCCAGCTTTCTTATCGATTTGCAGTATGCGTCCATCTTTTCGCTTGGTCATGTCCCAGTCCTTGTTGAGTTGGTTGATGACCAGAGCCGAGTCTCCGTAGACATAGAGACGTTTAACACCAAGCTCAACTGCAATGCGTAAACCATGCAGGCATGCTTCATATTCAGCGGCGTTATTAGATGCCGGGAAATAAATCCTGAGGACGTACCGGAGCTGCTCCTTGGATGGTGACATGAAAAGAAGTCCTGCTCCCGCACCGTCAATGTTGAGAGAGCGGTCGAAGTACATCGTCCAATATTCATCGGATCCTGGAGAGGCAGGCGTGCTTAAGTCTGTCCACTCGACGATGAAATCGACGAGTGCTTGAGACTTGATTGTAGTACGGCTTGCAAATTCCAAGGAGAAGGGGCATAGCTCCATTGCCCATTTGACAATACGCCCGTTCGCATCCTTATTGCGAATGATGTCCCCCAAAGGGTACTCGGTCATGACCACCACACGATATCCGTCGAAGTAATGTCTCAACTTTTGGGATGTTATCAGTATGGAGTAGAGCAGTTTCTAAATCTGTGGGTACCTGGTCTTGGATTCATTGAGGACCTCACTGACAAAATAAATTGGCTGCTATACCTTATAGGCGTGGCCTGGCTCGTCGCGCTCGACCACCATGGCAGTGGAGACCACCCGATTGGTTGCCGCAATGTAAAGGAGGAGAGTTTCGTCTTCTCTGGGAGCAGTGAGGACCGGAGGTGACGTAAGGTATTACTTTAGCTGCGTGAAGGCAGCATCTGCTTCCTCCGACCACTCAAACTTCTCGGATGCTTTGAGCAATTTGAAAAACGGTAGTCCTTTTTCTCCTAATCTTGATATGAAATGGCTTAGAGCGGCCATGCATCCAGTAAGCTTCTGGACATCCTTTACCTTTTTTGGGGGCTTCATGTCTAAGACGGCTTTTACTTTCTCCGGATTAGGGCGTATGCCGTCGTAACTGACGACGTTGCCGAGCAGTATGCCAGAAGGAACACCAAAGATACACTTCTTTGGGTTTAATTTCCATTGGAACGTATTGAGGGCTGCGAAGGTGCGTTCCAGGTTGTCAACAAGGGTATGTGCTTCCTTGGTTTTGTCAACTACATCGTCGACGTAAGCCTCGACGAGGCCATCTTTTATCTCATCGTTGAGGCAGGCCTATATAGCACGTTGGTAGGTATCCCCGGCTTTCTTGAGCCCGAACGACATAGTCGTGTAGCAGTAGGCGCCGAAAGGCGTGATGAAAGATGTCTTGATCTGATCATCCTTTTTGAGAGCGATCTGGTGATAACCAGAGTAGCAATCGAGAAAGGAAAGCAGCTCGCAACCGGCAGTTGAATCTACGACCTCGTCTATGCGAGGTAAGATGAAGGGGTCCTTAGGGCAGTGTTTGTTGAGATCAGTGTAATCAACGCACATTCTCCATTCATTATTCTTTTTGTGTACAAGAACCGGGTTGGCTAACCACTCTGGATGATACACTTCTTTAATAAATCTGGCTACCAAAAGCCATGTAACTTCTACCCTAATCGCCTCCTTTTTGTCGTGACCGAAACGTCGTAGCTTCTGCTTGATTGGTTTGGCCTTGCTGTTGACATTTAAGGAGTGCTCGATCAAGTTCTGAGGTACACCGGGCATGTCAGAAGGTTTCCATGCGAACACATCCATGTTGTTCCTCAAGAACCCGACGAGCGCGTCTTCCTATTTGGGATCCAGGTTGGCCTCGATAAGGGCCGTTTTGCTGGAATCGCCATCGACCAGCTGGATCACCTTGGACTCCTTTGACTTGGTGTTCTTGCGTGGAGCCTCGAGCTCTGGGATCTCCAGGTGGTCGGCTGAGGTCTTCTTAGCGTCGAGCATGGTCTCAGCCATACGAATAGAGAGGTCGTGGGCCTCTGCTATTTGAAGCTGTCGTCCTCGCAGGTATAAGCTGCGTATACGTTGCCCCTGAGGGTTAGAACTCCTTTCTCGGTAGGCATCTTGAGCACCAGATACCTGTAATGAGGTATGGCCATGAACTTGGTGAGCGATGGTCAACCAAGAATAGCATGGTAGGTGCCGTCGAAGTCAGCGACCACGAAGTTGACGTAGTCGGTGCGGAAGTGGTCCGAAGTCCCAAATTGCATAGGTGACGTGATCTGCCTGAGAGGTGTAGAGCTCTGTCCGGGGAGAACGCCCCAGAACTGTGCCTCGTACGGCTTGAGGTCCGCCTGGGCTATTTTCAGGGCAGGCAGACTGTTCTTGAACAGTATATCGATGGAGCTGCCGCCGTCGATCAGTACTCTGTCGAACTGAACCTTGTTGATACAAGGATCGAGGACCAGGGGAAAACATCCTGGTTTAGGTATGGTGGCCCATTGGTCCTTCCTGCTGAAGTAGATTTCGCGGTGAGACCACGGGGGGAGCCGCGGATCGGTGAGAAGGTTGTCGGTGTTTGCCACGTTCAAGCAAGCGTGGGCGAGCAACTTGCGTTCTTGTTTGGTCTCAATGGACACCTTGCCGCCGATGATGGTGTGCACGCGATCAGTTGGCTTGACGTATTTATGACGAGGGTCTGCATCGTCGTCGTTGTTATCCTCGTTGCGCTGTTCCCCTACGTCGTTAGGCTTGGCGGACGTATCTAGAGCCTGTTGATGCGTGTAGATAGTCTTGAGGACGTGGCAATTCTCCATGGTATGGTTTGACTTAGGATGGAGCTGGCAGGGCCCCTTCAATGCTTTGGCGTAGTCGTCTTTGTAGTTACGACGTCCGCCCCCCTTTTTAACGGTATTGACCTCGCCGTCGTCTTCCTGAGCATGCTTGCTCCTGTAATCGTCACGGCGGTTACGCCGCTGATTACGTTGGTCACGGTGGTCGCGGGGGTCGTTGCGCTGGTTGCGGTGGTCAAAATTGTCGTTCCGACCACGACTGTCGTGGTAATCGTCGTGGTGTGGGGGGTGGTCGGAACGTGGAACCCTTGCTGCTTCTTCAACAATTATCTTTTTAGCGTCGTCGGCATCCGCGTATTTCTTAGCGGTGGCCAAGAGCACTGTGACTGATTTAGGTCTCTTGCGGAGGAGCTTGTCCCTTAGGGCGCCATGGAAGCGAAGGCTAGTGATGAAAGCCTCGATTGCCTCGTTGTCGGAGATTGACGGGACCTTGATGCGCATCTCTGAGAAGCGCCGGACGTACTCGCATAGTGGCTCATCCTTTCGATCTCGAATTCATTACAGATCGTATTTGTTGCCTGGTTGTTCACAAGTAGCAATGAAGTTGTCGATGAAAGCTTGCTTGAGCTCCTGCCAAGAGTCAAAGTAGTTCGCAGGCAAGCTGACCAGCCATTGGTGACCTGCATGGCCAACAGCGACTGGGAAATAGTTAGACATGACGTGTTCGTCCGCCATGGCTGATCTGCACGCGGTCTCATAGAGCATGACCCATAATTCGGGGTTTTCCTTGCCGTCGTACTTCTGAAGTTTTTCGAGTTTGAAATTTTTGGGCCATATGACTTGGCGAAGGTGTGGAGTAAACTGCTTCAAACTCGGCGGGCCGTGGGAAGTATCATATTCCATACGGCGATAGCTTTCATGGGATGCACGATCGTTGGCTCTCTGGTTAATGCGAGCGCGCAGATCACGTCCACCGAGGTAATGGCGGAGATCGTTATTGCCATCGCGGTGATCTCGATTGCCATCTGGATTAGCCCTGCGACCGTGGTTATCACGGCGATTGTCGCGGTTATCTCGGCGGTTGTCGTCTCGAACGTCATGGCAGTTATCCTCCCGGCGGCGGTTGTCGTCCCGACCACCATCATGACCACCGTTTCCGCCTTGACGGTTGTCCGATGGGTCGTTGTTGCGCGAGCCACGTTGGTTGAGTGGCTGTGAGCGACTTGAGTATTGGCGGCTGTGGCTTGATTCGACTGAAACGGATGGAGCCCGGGCTTGATTCACCATCTCTGCGGTCTGAGCCATAGCAGTCGTCAGATAAGCTTGTATGTCATCGCGAACTGCCTAGGTTTCGGGAGTGTTGGGTAGCCGCTGCATTGTCGCCATGGCGACGGCTACATTGGCGCTTGGAGTCTTGAAGACTTGTTTGTCCCCCACCCTATCGAAATCATTGTTGAGGTCACGTGGCTGTACCCTTATGCGTCGTGCCTCCTGGTCTGCTTCAGCTTCGATTTGTCGGCGATTAAATCGGTCAATATTGCATGCTTTGCGTGCAGTCCTTTCTTGTTCTGTTTCGCCAACTGCTGGCGGCTCGTCATTGCTGACAACATGGATCAAATCCCCTCGTCTTGGTGGGAAAGACGGAAATTGGGGGAAACCCGGGGCGTGGTCTGGGAGATTCAGATCGTATTTGACAACTTCATCTTCATGATGCTGAAGCTCGGTGTGGACAGACGCATTAGATGCGATACTAGACGAGGAGCTAGAGTCACCCTCTTGGACTGTGTGGACGGATCCTTCTTGATAATCTTCAATCCAGACCATGTTGATGAAGTTGCATGGCTTCGGCCGAGGTCGGTGTATAGGACATAGATCCAAGCGGCGTTGTAGGTTGTACGCGTAGCTGGAGGCAGCGTTTCGCAGGCTGTAGGGCTAGACCTAGTGGTTCTCTGTCGAGGCTTTGTACTTGGAGAGTCGGAGACCCGTCGCGAAGGCTGGCTGGCGACGAGCGGAGCGCCCTTCAAGAGTAGATACGACCACGAGATCTGTTCCAAGTCATGCAGGACGACTGGTCCGAGCTGGTCAGGTAGATCTGTTGTGGGGAGCGGTTACCTGCTCGTTAGGTTGACTTTGAATCGTACTTACCAAAGCTAGGGTTTCAGCGAGTTTGATGCCGACCCGATCGATGGAGTCGAGCAGGTCGGTGTTGTCGATCTGCTTCCCTCTATAGCGGGGAAGCGGATGATGGGTTGTCGGCGTGGCTGTAAGCGTGGTCGGAGCCAGATGTACCATGGTCGGAGCCAGATCCATCGTGGTCGGAGCCATATCCGTCGTGGTCGGAGCCGTAGCCGATGCAGGGGAAGTAGTGGTCGGCGCAGACTGAATCCACGCCTTCTCCATGGTCATGGCGACGGAGTCATCGGAGCCGGTGGTCCATGTGATCTGGCCGACGGTGAACGTGAGGCCGCTCGGTGTAGCCATGGAGCTGGAGGAGATGACCATCTTGTTTGCTTGAAGAGCAGTACGCACACCCCCTACCTGGCGCGCCACTGTCGACGAAATATGGTCGGCAGTCTACCTAGGGGTATGCCCAAGGTAGTAGATTGTCGGCAGACAGATGCGCAAGCCACAAATAAGACGGTGACGCAAGACAGACACGAGGTTTTATCCAGGTTCGACCGCCAAGAAGGCGTAAAACCTACGTCCTGCGTCTGATTTGTATTGCTGTATGTCAATGAGAGATGTTTTTTAGAGGGATCCCCTGCCCACCTTATATAGTCCGGGGGGCAGGGTTATAGATCTGGAAACTAATCCTAGTCAGTTATAATTGCCATATGTGGCCGGATAAGGATTCCTATTCTAACCGACCAGGATCCTGCTTGATCGCCAAATCTGCCTTGACTCCTTGCGCGGGACTCCAACCAGGTTGGCTAGGCCGCACGTCGTCTTTCGGATGGACCAGACCCATCGATCCGGGCCGGCCCAAGCTTAGCCGTAAGGGTATAGGGGTTAATACCCCCACACTCAAGGAACTGGATATATGCGAGGAGTACAGAATCATCCGGCAGTAATCTTAAGTTTAATAAGCCAGAGACCCAAGAGACGGTATCAAGGATACTGAAATATGCTGAAGACAAGGAGAAGGGCTCCTTCAATTCTTCCAGAGAGAGGGACGAGCTTAGCCTTGGCTTGGGAAACAAGGAGCACACAGGCTGCACCAGGGGGCTAGGGAAAAGGACGACCTAGAAGCAAGGATTCGAAGAGGACATGCACATGTACAAGAAACATGGCTGAGACTGGGAGACTAGTCTTGAGCTCCAAGTGAAGGCTCTAGTTGCGAAGGCGCTGGAGGAGCAAGGACTGTCTACGGAGCCACGGATATTAGTGACGCCGCCGAGAGAACTGGCATTAGTTGGCAGCCCTCCGAAAGTTCCTAGCAGCCAAGGTTCCACTGCAGCCACAACCCTCGTCGATCGCATACGGGAACCAACTAGTTGCACCTTGGTGTTTCTCAGCGGCCGACAGAACACTGTGATGGAGGTGGCAACGGGTGTGGCACATTCTCCCGGTGGCTTACACCACAATAATAAGATACCGCCGGACTACACTAGGGTCGAGGGGCATATCGTGAAGCCCGAGTTCATGCAGTGGAGGATAGACTACGCAACTCCCGAGGGGCTGGTGTTACTCGGAGACGTTATTGGGCAGTTCATCCTCTGGCACAAACGGGACATTATATTAACTGCTTCTTCGCCGCCTCCCCCTCTCCCAAATTTGGAGCGAGTTGTTGTGGTTGGGGAGATATTTTCACCGTCTCGTGACCACCACGTACCTGAGATGCCACATTCTTCCCCGCCTCCTAGCGAGCATGTGCCTGATGAGATGCCACAACCTTCTCCAGCTCGTACCAAGCAAGTGCATGATGAGATGCCACAGTCTTCTCAACAAGCACAGCCGATACATGAACAACGAGTGCCTCCTGAAGAAGGTGATGCACAAGAAGACGAGGACATGCCTGAATGGGAACTTCGAAAGAAGATTCCAATCAACATAAGGCCAGTTTATGTTCCGGTGAAAGACGTCTCGTCGGTGTCCAAGTGGTATTCACATGACCAGTTCAAGTCTGAGAACCAAGTTAAACAAGTCCCAAAACGGGGTTCTGAGGAGGCCGTAACTAGCAAACTCCACCAAATTACAAAGTAGTATCCAAATGTTGATGACATCAAATAGTCAAAGGATTGCCCGAAAACATATGAAAGAGGCAAGCCCTTTATACCAAACCGGGACATCCGGCGCCTACTACTTGGAATGAGAAGGTTCCATGATTGGTACTTGCATGTTCTCCCAATGAGCATAGATCTCGTACAAGCATGCTTCCCCACCGGTACATTTGGAAGCCCAGCCGAGAAAATTGTCTTTGACTTCAATGACATGCACACATGCTTTCACCTAGGAGAAATAGAGATGAATCTAATTCGCACATGGTGCTTGTAAGTCCTTGTCCTCCCGATATGATATGAATGTAATCTTTGAATTTTGTTGTAACTAACCAACGCCGTAATTTGTAGAATGCAAGTGCACATTATCAAACAAATGCCAAGTCTGAAAGCCGGGTATGTAGACCCTCAAGCTATAGCCCAACCAAATTTTAATTACCCTAAATAGTGGACAGTGGATGCCAAAGAGCTAGCTGCTGCAAAGACTCTTCGGGAGAAAGAGCGCATCTGTACGGCGAAACTAAAGGAAGAGTCCCTTAAGGTTGCGGCATACATTGCTCTGGCTTTCAAAAATCTACAACAACACTCTACTATATGGCTACCATACAACTTCGAGTAAGTTCAACTATATACTTAAAGCTTTGTTCGATATATTTTATTCGATGCAAAAGAGTTTATCTAGTTCTATGATTAAATCCATGCAGCAACCACTGGATTTGTATAGCCGTCGATGTCGGGAGGAGCATGGCATGGGTCTTTGATTCAATAGATAAGGACCCGGCGACATACAAAGACTTCATATCGATTCTCAAGACGTATACATATCGACAATCCTCATTAGCTTATATGTTTGTATACATACTTGTAACGTTCACTTATGGATACTAACAAGTTGTATTTGCTAAAAAAAATTCGAACAGGGCATTTAGGTTCTATGTCACTCATCATCACGGAAGGCATGATCCAGCGAGGAAGGAAAAGCTGGCTATAAAAACACTATGTACGGTAAGTGTAACTTACTTCTTCAGTACTCTGTTGCATGGCTGTCAAAAGCATTACCTAACATTTTCATATGCAAAACACATAGTGCCCCAAGCAGAGGCCTGGGAGTGTACATTGTGGATACTATATATGTTCTATGATGAGAACACCAGTGCCTACAGGAGATACCCCTTAAGGGTAAGTTTGAACCTTTTCATCAGTAGTATAAAAACTTCGTACATGGTATGAAATACTAAACCGAAACTTGTTCTCTTGTAGTGGAGAGAAGAGAAAGGAATGAAAAAAGACCCATACAAGGATGACCAACTCTTAGAGCTCATCGGCGGCCTTTGCAACTTCATATTGGACCAGATTGTACACGTCAAAGGCGCCTACCATGACCGAGAGTCTGACTTAGGTAGAAATCCTCAATACCAACACCTTCGTGAGACTGAAAGGCTAGCTCTAGGACGTTGATAACAATGTTTATGGAATTTGTATATTAAATGATGGATTGTATATATCCTTACGAATTGGACTTGTAATTGTAGTTTATATAATACTATTGTGCTGGTAGTCGCGTTCAGAACGTTGGTCGCGGGGCGTTCGGCAACGCGAACGCGGTTCGGAACGTTGGTCGCGGGGCGTTAGGCAACGCGAACGCCGGATGGAATACGCGGAAACAAACAGTTCTGGTCGAATTTGAATTGTAAATTTGAATTTTTTTAGCGGAAAAAACGTACTGTAGGGGCGGTTCTAGATTGAACCGCCCCTACAAACAGATATTATAGAGGCGTCTGGCACTACAGCCGCCCCTACAAATCGATTTGTAGGGGCGGTTGGTGATTGAGCCGCCCCTACAAATCGATTTGTAGGGGCGGTTCGTAATACCAGCCGCCCCTACAAATCGATTTGTAGGGGCGGCTCAATCACCAACCGCCCCTACAAATCGATTTGTAGGGGCGGCCTGGGAACCGCCCCTACAAATGTATGATTTATAGAGACGATTCGGTAGGAGTGGCTGGCCAAACCGCCCCTATAAAGAGTTACCAGCCGTCCCTAAAAATGCTTTTTGTAGTAGTGAATACGGCTTATAAGCCGATGGAACAGGGCGATATTTTTCTAAGCCCCGTTCGGCCACAAACCCAAAGTCCGAACAGAATACATGCTATTCTTCTCGTAAACAAGATGTGACCCTTTCTACTCAGCCAATCACGTGAGAGAACATCAAAATAATCACGTGTGCATGCATCTCCTATCTTTTCTTTCCATATACTAAATCCGACTCCAACTTCTATGCCGTAACTGAGCATAACTCCTTGAATCTTGATATCGGCATGCATCATCTTTTCCTTATGCACCTACATACAGCTCCGTCCTTTCCATGTACATGTAGCTGCTTCTCGTGCAGCCGTTGAAGTCCTGGTCTTGTACTCTAAACACAATTTGTTCATGATAATTGATAGCCGGGTAGCAAGCGCATGGTATGCTAGACACAGCTAGCCCAGGCGCACAAGTCTGCTTAATATCGGAAAGCGCCTCTGGTATGCCCAGACAAAATACTGACTTGTCTAGCCAATGCAGAAAAATGTCTGCCAGCAATGCATGCATATCTTTCTCTCTCTTCAATTTGTCCTGACAAATTAAATAACTAATCGGCACAACAATAAACAAAAGTATATAGCAGCCGAACTAATTAACTAACGCAACAAAGGAATAGACTATCCTATACATCAAACTTGGCTATCATATTCTCATGTAAAAAACTATTCGAGCCAAATTTGAATATAAAAAACTATTCGAGCCAAATTTGAACAACACGATGTAGGTGATACCTGAAGTGGAGCTGTCGCCACGGGTGGGATGCATCGAACGGCCTCCGCCGCCGCCCCTCGATCGCATCCATTCTCTCCGCCACACTGAGTAGGCCACCGGCGCCATGCGAGCAAGGTAGACAGCTACCTGCAATTTGATGATAGATTCACGCACGCGGCTGGAATCAATCGATCAATCTGCAGAGCGATGCAAATGAAATTTTATTTTTTGCTTCAATCAATTCAATAATGAATCAACCCCAAGAAGTCCACAAACGTGTCCATGACGCGGTGTTTTTTTTTTTTGCAAAAACATGACGCGGTGTTGATCGTTGACCATGTCATATGGTCATGGTTTGTACTTTCTCGGAACATATCATCTAGACTAAATTTGACTTTTCAAAACTTTAGCAACATACTTTTACAACATAAATTTGTACTTTCTCGAAAGAGTGCAAAATTCACCGCTGGTCCCTAAACTTGGCCGGCAGTGTCATCCGGGTTCCTGAACTTCTAAATTGATATCTGTGGGTCTCTAAACTTGGCAGACGGTGTCATATAGGTCCCTAAACTTTTAAGGTGATCACCACATGTCCCTAAACTTGCCGGCGGTGTCATCCCGGTCCCTGAACTTTTAAGATGATCACCGTAGGTCTCTAAACTTGGCAAACGGTGTCATCCCTGTTAATTGACGATGAGGAAAGATCCAACTTGATTACCTTGCCTGCTACCGCATGAGTCATTGCGGGCTAGTGCAGCAGCTTTACTTTTGGGCTGGTCATTTTTAGAATAATAATAAAAAGCTAATGAACAATTTTGTATTAGAAACCTTATGGATGCTGCATCACCAGCCCCTAGACCTTGAGCTACGGCGCACGTGGAAGCGTGTCCTGGTCCGCTCGAAACTTCCTCGCGCGTTCCTTCGTGGATGGTTCACGGGGGAGGGGATGGAATCCTGGCCCAAAGCTTTGAAAAGGCGACACTATCATATCATCTACCACGTTCTCTCTTCAATCCAAAACAAAGTTCCAAACGCAAACGCCCTCTCCTGCAGTTGTAGCTTGTAGCTTGGCATGGAAGCGGCGGGCAGGGATGGCGGCCGGGGGCCTTCTTGGAGCTACCGGCACCACGGGGAGAAGGCCGGATCCAGTTCCTCCACCATTAGCAGCAGCTCCAGATCAGGTACCATCGTTTCAACCGCCTACACATCTAGCGAGAGCGCCTCTCGCCACTCCTCTAGTATCTTTATGGAGTCGGCCTTGTTGCAATTGGACTTGGAGCTCAGTGCGGGCACGTCCGGGATTGAAGCCGTCAAAAAGGTGGCCGAGTTTGCTCAACAAATCAAGAAGCCCCGCAAAGCAGCCGAGGAAACGGGCACGTCCGGGATTGAAGCCGTCAAAAAGGATGCCGAGTTTGCTCAACAAATCAAGAAGCCCCGCAAAGCAGCCGAGGAAACGTTGAAGGAGATGAGGATGAAGCGCATTGAAGGCCTGGTTCAGGAATTCTTCCGTGGGCCGTCAGAGAATCGCAGCATCTTAGGCGGCGGCGGTGGCATGAGTGCCCTGGAGAGGTGGTTCTCGGAGCTGGGCGTCAGCTGGGTTCTCCAACTCGATGTCGAGCATCCTACACCAGGTGATATATGGAGGCTATGGAGCTGGATCAAAGCTCTCGAAAAAATCATGGAAACCTTTGTCTCACGGCGTCTTTCTTTCCCGACCATGGTCTTGGCTTTGTGGGCATGCCTGGTATCAGTAAGGAAGAGGTAGAGAGCGGGAAACAAGCTACTAGTCTGGATCCAGTACAGTTCGGACTGTTTTTCCAAAAAGCCATGTCGAAAATGCTCGTTTTTGTTGATCTCAAGTTTAGTTATTTTCTTTCTATACATGGGGTAGCATACCTCTATCACTCTTTCATTCTGTGTCTCCATTTACATGGTGCTCTGTCCAAGGCGTTACTGGGGATCAAATTGCAATTCCATTCGACACCCTCTGCACAAGTTGAAAAGATAAAGAACGAGATGGTGAGCCTCTTGTACAGAAAAGCAGGGCAGGGCGTTTGAGGCCATATGGAGCATGCTGGAGGAGATTAGGACTGGTGTCATTAAGCCAATGGATACTCAGACTCCACAACAATCATCAGATATTCTCAAAGGCCACTTATGAAGTAATGAAGGACATCGAACTTCCTGCTACGCAATGAGTCCACAGTTACTCCATTAGTATCCCAAGCAGCTAGCCTTGGTAAGTATGTGCCTCAGACCTGGACTTGGAGAGGCACCACCTTTCATCAGCCTCATCACAGAGATGATTTCTCTCCTTGAAGAAAAACTCATCACCAAGTCACAATTATTCCTAGATAAAGGCCTCGGCTTATTATTCCTCCTCAACAACTCAAACTTCATACGGGAGAAACTCAAATACACTCTCTCTGCTTGTACCAAAGTCGATGTAGAAATCGTCACTCGCAAAGATGAGCTTGGGCACTATATAGAGAGGTATATACAGGTATCTTGGGCACCGATGTTGTCATGCTTGTCCAATCATACACCACTCTGCCTGGGGAGAAACCACTCCCCACTGTCCAAGTTCGAGTCTGAATTTCAGAAAACCTACACTACCCAAAAGCTGTGGAAGGTCCCAGATCCCGAGCTTAGGAAAAGGCTGCGCAAAGCTGTCACCGAAAATATCATTCCAGGCTATACAAAATACATAGAGGATAGCAAGGTTACCAACCCAAAATTCACTCCCCAGGAGCTGGAAGAGATGCTGCAAGAGCTGTATGAAGGATGATGAATAAACTGCAACACGGAGGACAAATAAAGTCACCATAGGTTTCCATTTGTGTTGGCATGCATTCTGATTAAACTTTGTTCCTTCAAATGATTTGACTTCTGAAGCTGTATACGAAGTAAAAAAAAAATTTGAAGCAGTATGAAACTTCATTTGGCAATTTGTATCTCCCTGTGCTATTCATTTCTGAATAAATGTGGAGCAGCCGATGGCTGTATGTATGAAATGTACCTTCTGTCTTGTAGGCTTGTACCAACACCAGTGATGTTTACTTACTGATCTTCTTTTTCTCTTCAAATCACGCCTCATGCATTGTCATTTTTCTCAAGGAGTTTTTTTTTATGATTGTGCTAGTGCTATGGCACATATTTCATTCAGAGGAGGTGAAAACGTTGTATAACTCGCAAGAAACCAGTTGGCGAGAGCACACATGGCCTAATCGAAAGAAACTTGCCGACACTACTAGATGCCATATAGTGTTCCTATTACCCAAAGCCAAAGCCCTAGCAACCAATAGCGCTGGTAGAGAAGCAAAGTGCATGTTGCCCACCTGAATCCACAGAGCTGAGCTACCTCATGACAATGTAGTGGATGGTCCGAGGGCTAATACATTCAGCTGAGGAAAACCCGTCACTTTTTCCATCAAGCGTTGTCGCAACTAGTCACCAAAGTGATCTCTATTCGATCCGTTTCATGAGCCAAGCCTCTGACCTGCCTAGGTTGTGTGTATTTGTAGTTCACACATGTAAGTATAGTAAAACTACGGTTGATTGTTGGAGAATAGAGAAGTATACTTGCAGTACTTGAAAGCAATAATCTCATGTACATGTACAGATTTCTCATGGCTCATTTTTTTTTTCTTTTAGCGTTCCATCATGATGAGGTACAGGAACACCGACCCGAGAGATATCCGATAGTATGTGCAGAACTCAAGGGACTCCTCCATTGTCTATCCTTGAAGCCATGAACCCTTACGGTCTGAATCTGTACCATAATTGCACCGACATCTGTAAGATAAATTAGTTTCATTAAATTCTCCAAGAGGATATGTTTGGTATTGGTAATGCATTCATTTAAACGTGTAGATGTTAATACCTTTTTCTTAAAGTTTAGTCATAGTTATAGATAAGTTTGGTTTAGGGCTAGCTAAAGTGAACTATAAATTTAGTAGGTTGGATGCTGCTTTTGATAAATTAATAATTATATATTTTTTAAAACATTATAACATATCTACATTGATATAATAAAATATACGACAACACTCCTAGTTTTATGACAAATAAATTGTGACATTTTAGGCATCGTAGTGTTGGCTTAACCTGTGCTTATGCCATTATAGTAATTATAGTCCATGCTAGGACTAGAATCTAGATTTTTTTAATAAAATCAACTGCTCTAGAAATGATATTTGTAGAGGCGCTGACAACAATAGCCACCTCTACAAATTGATGTCTAGGGGTGACTGTAAATCACAAGTCCGCCTCTATAAAACGGGCCTCGTGTATAGCTACCCTGACCACTCCAACCCGAAGCCACTTGCGACTAAAGGGCATAAACATTCTCCTCGTATTCACTTCACCTAATTATGAGATGAGTATTTAGGACCCTAAACGAATTCAAATGAAAAAGTTTTCAATTGCAAATTTGTAGATACCATTGAGTACCACAACTTTGGTTTTAGGTGGTTTCTCCTTCCGAGGTCGCTTGAAAAATTCAAATTTCAATATGTGAGGACTTGTAACTGAATTTTCCTACCATTTATTATTTCAAATAAAAAAGTTCTCAATTGCAGTGTTTGATATCTTTTCGAGATTTATAACTTTGGTGTTGGTCATTTCTCCGTCCAAGATCGTCTGAAATATCAAAATAATTAAATTTCAAAATGTGAGAACTTCAAATAGAATTTGCTGGACCTAAATAATTTCAACTTTAATATAAAGTTTGTCTTCATCCGGCTTCAGTGGAAAAAGTTATGAATTTTACTGTGTTATACCTATTTTTAGAGACGGCTCTATATCCAGCCGCCTCTACAAACCAATTCTTAGAGGCAGCTCTAGATCCAGGTGGATCTAGAAATCCTTTTATATAAACGGTTGCATATAGAACCGCCTATAGAGATAAGGGTATTTGTAGAGGCAGCATGTTTTGGGAACCACTTTTAGAGGTAGTCGTAGGTTGAGCCGCCTCTATTCAAAAAAGGAGGCATCTCTACAAATAGTTTTTTTAGTAATGGGGGGTGGTGGAGAGCAGATTTTTAGCTCCCAGCTTTGTAGTGTAAATGGAGAAGTGATTCTCACTAGCTCTCCACCAGAATCCAGTCGCATTTTAAGCGTTTGACAGAGAACCGTATAATCCGGTCTGAAGAAGCTATGAGCGGAGCTCTACCAAACTAGCCCTAAAGAAATGTTAAGTGGCAGGAGGTACAATGTACAAGAAACACTAGTGTTTTAACTTGTCCCAGTGAGGGAAAAACTTGAAGAGGATAGCACTCCTTCAGATACAAGCCAAGGAGACAAAGAGGAACAGCATGGACGTCCAACTCATCCAAGTCATGGCGGAGGCCCAGTCCAACTCAAGTTGGAGTCCATCTTGGATTCTAGGAGCAGTACCAGGTAAAATCGACCCCCAGGGCTCATACGGACTCCATTTTCGGTGAACCACATGTGCATGGAAAGATAATTTCATAAGTTAACCAATGGCTTTGGTTTGACGTCAAAATTCATCTGGAGTCAATGGAAATCGTCAAAACAAGTCAACATGCAGAATCTATCAGAGTGCTGCAACACCGTCTTTTGGTCCGTTGGATCGTGTATCGTCTTAGAGCCCATTTAGGGGGGTGAGTCTAGGGGTTTGCAATGCCCAAGACATTATAATCAGCCACCATTGCTATCGTTAGAGTTTGAGTTTTGTTGCGTTCTTGTTTTCCTCATGAAACATACATTGTTTCGCTGCACTTGTATCGCCAAGATTGACTACTGTGAACTAGGGCCTCTGTTCTTGATCTTCTTTACATGTGTCGACTAGTCTTTCGAATCAAGATTTGAATCTCATATTAGATTCATATACTTGATATATATTTGCAATTTTAGATTGTGTTCTTCACGTTCTTGCTTGTGTTCTCGATTCACTTGCAGTAAAGCCTTCTCGGCGAGGGCAATCACGTTGTGTGTTGTTGGGACATGGATACCAAGGTCGTGAAGGCAAGCCCCTTTTCCTCTCTCCTTTTTAGCAACTAACGATTAACCTAGAACATGGACTGCTGTGCTTTCTGGGTAGTCTTCGTGCAGGGTGCCTTCGGACGCACAACCAAGTCGTGTGAAGGCCCAAGGGTAGTGAAGGCACTGTCGGCGAAGGCCCCACCTAGGGGTAGCAAAGGCAATGTCGGCGAAGGCCCGGAGCTCACTTCAAGGCGGCGCCCGAGAGATGTCACGAAGGTCGCCAGGAGAAAGATGATGATTCAACGCAAAAGCCGATGAAGTCCGACAAAGGCCAGGCCTTCACCGTCTAAGGACTGGGTTCTCAGAGGGAGCTCATTCTGCGCGCCTGTTGGGCCTCCAGCGGGCTCCAAGCAAGGCCCATGAAGTAAGGCGGTTAGGAAGGAGAAGGCCGAAGCTACCCCCAGAGGTCTCTATTTGTACGGGTATATCCCCAGAATATGCCTTGATGGTTGTAGGGCATAGATGTAAAAAAACTCCGCCTTGTACAGTGACCTATAAAAGGGGAGAGCAAACCCCATGTAAAAGAGAGACCAATGAATCAATGAAACCCTAATTGTGTCATAGGCCTTCTTGTTGGTACTAACCTTCGCCTGAGCAAAGACCTTTCAATACTTAACCTGCTGGGAGCAACCTTCCCAACATTGGTGCCCACCGTGCTAGGCCAAGCACAAACCTACAATGGCAAGGAAAAAGGAAGACCTCCGCCCACACCCAGAGGGGGGAGGAAGTCCCTACGTGGGGAAGACCCAGGCGCAACACTCGAAGCACTTACGCCAGTCCACAACCGCAAGAAGGTGCAAAGGCCGAAGTAGAAGAGGTGGCTACGACAGATCAGCTAGTAGACGATGGAGGGCAGCCTAACCCAAAACCTAACGCCAGAGCAAACGCTTCAATAGCTACAAGCCCAACTTCAGCAGGCTCAACAAGAAAGAGACTGGTTAGCGGCAGTCTACGCTAAAAACCAAAGGGCAGCACTCATGTCTCAGCAAGCATTAGAAGTAAGGCAACAATTGGCTATCTTGCAAGCTGAAATCCAAAGCCTACTACCAAACCCTCCGCTTTCGCACAACTCTAACCAGCCTCCACCAGTTCTGCAAAACCAAGGCAGCCAGCTGCCAATCTCTCAACTTCAACCAATCTTCGGCACGCCTAGTAGCCTTCTACCACCTCTAAGATCCATTGACAACAGGTCCCCGCTATCTGAAGGCTTACAGAGCACTCCTTGGCCATCTACATACAAGCCCATTTCCCTGCCAAAGTTCAATGGACAGACAGACCCCCGTCAATTCATCATGAGCTTTGAAGCTCCAATAGCCTCAGCCGGTGGAAATCACACCTTCCTAGCAAAGTCCTTCGTCATCGCAGCCGAAGGTGATGCCCTTGCCTGGTATTCCATGCTGAAACTAAAGTCTGTATACTCTTAGGCAAAACCTCCGTGACAAAATCATAGCCAACTTCAAAGGATTCTCAAGTGAGTCCTTAACAGCCTCTGATCTCTTCCAATGCAAGCAGCAAGCAAGGAGAATCTCTCAAGGAATATTACCAAAAATTTGTTCACCTCAAAGCTCGAGCTACCAATGTACCTGAAGATGTAGCAATTGAAGCAGCAATCAAAGGCCTCCGCATCAGAGCCTTCGCGGACCACCTTGCTAGAGAAAAACCCTCGACAATCGAAGAACTATACAATGAGTTTGAAAAATACTGTAGATCCGACTAGCGACCTTCGCAGAAGACTAGGAAGAGCAGGGTCAGTACAAGCAAACTCAGGGCCAAAGCAAAACCCCAAAGGATAATAGAAATCACAATCAGCCATAGTGAAAGCAAGACCATCAAGTCTTTAACATAAATCAAGAAAGCAACCAGCAGCCTCAGCAGCAACAACCAAAAGACCAAAGCAACAGGCTTTACAACCAGCAAGAAAATAGAAGAAATAACCAAGGCAAAAACTAGGAACAAGGAATCAAAACCAGAAGCCCCTGAAGGCAGTACTGCTTCTTCCATGGAGAGAACAAGAGGACACATCACCAGAGATTGTCCAGAACGCCAAAGAAACACAAGAAAGAATCAAGAGTAGGGAAAACACGTAGCCTCCGCACCAGCAACCAACAAGGGAAGTCAACCATACCTCCGCCGTGGCCTTGCAGTAAGCAGCCATATTGCCCCATGTATCCAAGCTTCAATTGTACCCTAGATACACCCAGTCCACTTAGCAGCAGCATACTACCCCAGCTTCCTACCCTACATGGTGCACCTACTACCCAGCAACCCTCTCAGCAAGGGCAGGGCAGTAATCATCCGAGTAGAGGCCTAATCTGACCTATGTAAACCCTAGGCCTCTGCACATCACTTACATTGAGACAAGCCAACCTATGTAAAATCCAAATAGACAGCTTCAAGCCTTACCCCCACCTCCTGCAGACAACACAAGTGGCCATGCCAAAAAACTGAACCCCTTCTAGAGAACCAACTCAATCCACATACACCTCTACCAACCATTGGCAAGATACTTCCAATTGCCGGAGGCTCATCACTAGAGTTCCAAACAAAGAAATAGAAAAAGGATCACTTCAGGCTCGTCAACAATGTAGCAGTTCAAGGCCCGGTCTGCTACAAAAATTGGTCAAAGACACTCTTGACCTTCTTCAAGAAAAACCTCAACCTAGAGAACTACCCTCATGCAGATGCATTGGTAATCAAGGCCAATATTGTAGCCTAGGAAATCAATAGGATATTGGTTGATTTAGGGAGTTCAGTAGATATTATCTTTGTCAATGCCTTTGATCAAATGAAACTAAGCATAAACCAATTGTAACCTTCGGATTCTCCATTGGTTGGTTTTGGAGGCAAGAGGATTCAAGCTTTGGGGAAAATTTCTCTACATGTTTCCTTTGGAGATCAACAGAATGCAAGAACATAGTACATGACCTTCGATGTCATCGACCTTCACTACCCATACAATGTAATCTTTGGCAGAGGCTTTGCAAACAATTTCAATGTCGCCATCCACATGGGATATCTTTGTATGAAAATGCTAGGTCTTCACGGTGTCATCACTGTACATGGCAGTCAGAAAGAAGTAAGAAATATAGAAAGAGCAATCCACAAGTCTCAAAGGAACATAAACTATGTTCAAACAGCTAGCAATAGCACACCGAAGCCTCCGGACATGCCTAAAGGGAAGACAGACCTTAAAGAACAAGAAGAAACAAAGACGGTCCCACTCGAAGACGCAATCCTAGACAAGAAAGTCACTATCAGAGGCAACCTTTCCAACAAAGAAGAGGAGGAACTCCTGGAGGTCCTTGCTAAAAACAAGGACATCTTCGCATGGTCAGCCTCCGACTTGCAAGGAGTCAGTAGAGACATCATACAACATTCTCTAGACATCAACCCAAACATGAAGCCAAAAAAGCAGAGACAGAGGAAGATGTCAGAAGATAGAATCTTAGCAGCAAAAGCTAAGGTACAGAGGCTGCTAGATGCGAACGGTCATCAGGGAAGTCAAGTATTCAGACTGGCTAGCAAATGTGGTACTTGGTCCCAAAGAATAACGGCAAGATGAGGATGTGTATAGACTTCACAAACTTGAACAAAGCTTGCAAGAAAGACCCATTCCCGCTTCCAAGGATCGATGCCTCCGTCGATAAAGCTGCTGGTTGCAAGCGGTTCTCCCTGCTGGATTGTTTCTCAGGATACCATCAGATATGGCTGAACAAGGAAGATGAAGAGAAAACAAGCTTCACTGACCCCCTTTGGCACATACTGCTTTGTCAGGATGCCCGAAGGCCTCAAGAACGCAGGCTCAACCTTCGCAAGAATGACCAAAGTAGTCCTCGGGCCTCAGTTGTAGAAAAACATCATAGCATATGTCGATGACATTGTGGTCATGAGCAAGAAAGAAGAAGATCACATTGTAGACCTCAAAGAGACCTTTAGCAATCTCAGAGCCGCAAGGCTAAAACTCAACCTAGAAAAGTGTGTCTTTGGAGTAAGTGGAGGGAAGATGCTAGGGTGCATAATAGGGCCCGAAGGCATACACGCAAACCTAGATAAAACGAAGGCCATACTTTCAATGATGGAACCATCAACCAAAACAGAAGTCCAGAAGCTTACAGGCGTAACAACAGCTCTAAACAGATTCATCTCAAAGTCTGCAGAGTGCAGTCTGCCATTTTTTAGAGCACTAAGAAGCACAGACAAATTAGAATGGGGAGAAGAGCAGTCGAAAGCCTTCCAGCAACTTAAGAACTACCTGGCCAATAATCTTATGGTCTCAGTACCAAGTTCAGAGGAACCCCTGCTACTGTATGTGGCAGCATCAGACCATGCGGTGAGTGGAGTCTTGGTTCAGGAGAAACAAGGTGACTTGAAGGTCATCCATCAACCCGTCTACTACATATTAGAAGCATTGGCTGGGGCAAAGTTGAACTACTCAGAGATTGAGAAAATAGCCTACGTTGTTCTAGTATCCTCAAGAAAACTGAAGCACTACTTCCAGGCACATCAAATCATGGTTCCTTCGGCTCAACCGCTTGGTGACATATTTAGCAACAAAGAAGTCTCCGAAAGAATTGGGAAATGGGCAACAAAGCTATCTCTGTTCAACATAAACTGTGTTGCAAGAATAGCAATAAAATCTCATGCACTAGCAGATTTCATGGCAGATTGGACACCTTTGTCAGAATCAAATTCACAACTGCCACCTCAAGTATGGACACTTTACACAGATGGGGCTTGGGGTCACCTGGGAGCTGGAGCCTCTGCCGTATTGATATCACCATCTGGTACCCGATCCAAGTATGCAGCCAGGATGACATTCAAAGCAACAAACAACATAGCCGAATACGAAGGCCTCATACTAGGACTTAACAAAGCCAAGGCACTAGGTTCACAAACAATACTGGTGAAGACAGACTCTCAAGTAGTAATAGGGCAAGTAGAGAAGGAATACACAACACAGTAGCTTGAATTGGTCAAGTACTTAGCAACCGTGAGAGCCTTAGAGCGTAGATTCCGTGGGTTCACACTCAAGTACATACCAAGAGCAGAAAATTTAGAGGCTGATGAACCAACGAAGGCCGCGGCAAACAACTTGCCCATGCCAGAAGGAACCTTTTTCTAGGAACTAGAAGCGCCAGCCACGGTAGTAACATCGAAGGCATTCAAAGAAATCCTAAACACTGAATCAAAAGATTGGAGGCAATTGATCATCGACCAAATCAAAGGTGCCTACCAAACAGAAGATGAACCTAATGCTTCGAGAATGGTGGCCAGAGCAAGGAGTTACACACTAGTGGATGGGACCTTGTACAAGAAAGGCATTGTGCAACCACTACTCAAGTGTATAACACAGAACGAAGGCAAGGAGCTTCTGCAAGAAATACACTCAGGAGTGTGTGTGGATCACACATAGGCCCAAGAGCATTGTCAGTGAAGCCTATTAGAGAAGGGTTCTACTAGCCCACGCACATCAAGGATGCAGAAGACATTGTCAAGACCTATGAAGCATGTCAAAACACTTCACCTCATCAAACAAGGCCTTCGGCAGCAATACAGCTTATACCACCCACCTGGCCACTACAAAGATGGGGCATGGACCTCGCAGGCCCCCTACCACCTTCGCAAGGGGGGAACAAATTTGCAGTTGTGGCAATAGAATACTTCATAAGATGGATTGAAGCCAAACCCCTTGCAGCCATCACTTCAGAGTCAGTGAAGAAGTTCTTTTGGCAGAACATAATCTGCAGATTTGGAGTACCAAGAATTCTCACAGTGGACAACAACAAGCGGTTTGACTCAGACAATTTCAGAGAGTTCTACAAAAACATTGGGACAACACTAGCCTTTGCATCCGTCTACCACCTAGAATCAAATGGCACTATAGAGAGAGCAAAGCAAACAGGGTGGTCTTCTCAGTAATTTCCAAAACATTGTTCAGCCTTCGCAAAGGCAAATGGGTTGAAGAATTGCCTAGAGTTGTCTGGTCCCACAATACCATAGCATCCAGAGCAATGGGTTTTACCCCTTTCAAGCTGCTACACGGGGAAGAAGCAATGCTCCCCGAAGAATCCAAGCATCAAAGCCTTCAAGTATTAAAGCACACATTAGCTTCAGATGAAGCATACTCCAAGGAAACCATTGAAGAAACAAGGCTAGAAGCAGTGCAAAACATCAACAAGTATCAACAGCAAACCAAGAAATGGAGAGACAGTCAAGTAGTCAGAAAAGACATACAACACGGAAATTTAGTCCTAAGGAGAAGACCGAATGCAGCCAATGTGGGCAAGCTACAACCAAAGTGGGAAGGACCATACACGGCAAAGGCCGTAGGAAGACCAGGTTCTTTCTACTTGACGAACACTGAGGTGACGACAACTACCCACACATGGAACATCGACAACTTGAAGAGGTTTTACATCTGATTGTAACGGCGGTCTTTGCGATAATATAAGCGAAGGCCACCTCATTTCTTTTTAGCATTTCTTTTTTCTGTCTTTACATTTTCAAGCAAGCAAAGGGCCTATACTCTTTTCCTCATAGAGGGGCATTCCTAGAGGAGGTGAGATTTTTAACGAGGCAGGACCCATGTAAAAATCCTATGAAATATAAAAAGGAACCCCCTCAAAAACAATTTGAATGCGAAGGTCGAAAGTGGCTAGCAACAGAGCCACACCATTCGACGAGCAACTCACGACAAGGAGAACCCTCCGCCACCCACAACTGAAAGCTCACGGGTGCGGAACAATCTCCACAGCACCAAAGTACCTACCCTTGATGAAGACCTGTCAATCCTCAAGCATCAAGGTGTCAACCTTCAGGCTAAAAAGCCAGAACCCCGACAAAGACCTGTCTTCGTCGCAGGCATCGGGAGAATACCTGACAAAGACCTGTCCTCATCAGGCATCAGGGCAAAAATATTCCCAAATCACATACACTAAACAAGTACATAATCATAAATTGCCAAAGATACCAGAAGTACAATACAATTTGCCACAATAATTGCAAATCACTTTCATATTCAAAGCACTCATCTATCCCAACAACCAAAATTTATGCAAGGAAGGGACTCCAGGCTATAAAAGAGGATGCTGACCAACACCACCCCACCCTCCTCATTCCATCACATCACCAATAGCTTAGACTGCAAAGAAGAAGCCTAGCCTTCAAAATCACTAACAACAGGAGAGTAAGGGAAGAACCACCACGATGGAGTCTGGAGTATCCTTACACACTACTAAAGCAAAGAAAAATGATACCATGCGAAGACTCATAAAAAGAGAAGCTCGAGGCACTAGACGAAGGTCAAGAAGAACATATACACCTGCTCCATAGGGTGATGTACAACCTCCATCCACCAAGTACCAGCTGAAGCCTAAGGCTACGAGCGTAGATATCGCACGAAGGCTCAGTAACATCCCCCCGCAGTCGAAGGTCCCAGTTGGTAGTGCCTTGCAAGCCCATCAACTCAAAGGGTGTGCAGTAGCCTCCGGTCGACCTAGCAGAAGTCACAAGACACTGGGAAATAGAACCAAAAAGACCAGAAGGCTGACTACCTCGACACAAGAAGGGACGAAGGCATGGCACGAGCATGACTTCAACAGCCTATGACGAGCACCCAAAGAGTTGAAGAGCCTCTAGAACGACAAGATCGAAGACAGGCACCTCAGCTTCTCCACACCGACGCGCTAGCATGTGTCTGCCTACGTGTTAATAAGGAAAAATAGAGGCTGGCAAAAGGGACTTAGCGCTATCAATTAGGAGCGCCCGTCATTCCAAAGAATACTATAACAGCAATGGATGAAATCAAATAAGCCTTCATTTATTTAAAACCAAGCATACAGTTGGAAAAAGAACAAGTTACAAGTGCAAGGTTGGGAGCATGTACAAAATAAAAAAATTCTAAAGATTTACATGGCACGAAGGCGGAAAAACAACGGCCCTAAATTCTATGGGGGGGGGGGGGGGAAGGAGGCCCTCGCCAAGCAAGCGATCTAACAAACTAATTACGCTCATCGTCTATATCATTCAACACGAAGTCCCACATATTGGTGACCGAGGGTCACGAAAAAGTCGCACGCCAGTAATCCCAAAGGTCTCCATCAACATAAACACCGTCTTTCATCATCGCTAAAGGAGTTAAGTCCTGCATAGGCTCCAGGAGGCAACCTGCGCAGGAAAAATTTACATTCAGTCTTAAAGGCGAAGACATTGCTAAAGTTAAAATTTTCTGTACAAATAGGATGGCACAAAAGCCACATTTCTCCACTACTCCTAAAAACCAAGCCTAGGGGTTAACCTCTAGAGGAGTACGAGCGGGTGCAGGCTTTTCCAGCCCCTAGGCCTCCGCAGCATGCAAAGACTCCCCGACTGTCTTCTTCCCAGACTTACGAGCTATAGCCTCTTGCGCTGCATGGAGAGCCTCCGCAGCTTTCAAATCCTGCTCAAAACATGACAAAATCAAAGCAAGAAGAAAGCGAGTACTAACAAAGATGACAATAAAGCAACAAAACAAACCTCAGCACGATGAGCTTCCGCTAGGGCATGAGCGTCTTGTCACCCAAACTTGCACCAAAAGTGCCTTATGAAGCGGCGAATGGTATCGGAGATGGCCTTCGAGTTCTCACCAAGCTCAGCTAGGCTCTCATATTCCTTCGTATGCTTTAGCTCGGCAACATGCCCACAACCGGCCTTTGCCAAAGTCTTGGCAAGGTTTGTCGCGCTAGAAAGCACAGCAAAGTCCGCAACTTTGCCAACAAAATCAGGCAGCTTAGCGAAGTTACCGCTCATCCATGAAAAAAGACTAGAGGATGAAACCTCTGATGGAAGCGGAGGCGTGATCCCACCGAACCCAGTAAGGGCGGTGGTGTATGTTTTTGCGGCGGCCAAGCCCAACGCCTTCACCTCATCAAGTTGCTCCTTCAACAACTTAACCTCCGCAAGCAGGGAAGCACTTGAGGTCCTCTCGGCATCTATCTCCTTGTGGAGATTGTCAGCAATCTCAGTGGCCTTCTATGCCCTCTCCAAAGCTAAGCCTTCTGCAGCCTTCGATCCAGCCAAAGCTTTGTCCACGGAATCTGCCTTAGCCTACGTTTCGTCAAAATCCTTTTTGGTCACCCAAAGACCATCCGTCTCCTCCTCAGGTCGTCTCTTTTCCGCAGTCAGGTCGTCAAGCTTTTTTTGGAGACCTTCAATGGCCACATCTCGGTCGATGATTTCCCAAGACGCCCGCTCCTCTAGTGCCTCCGCCATGTGACAACTCTACGCAAGAACACAAGTTAACGACTAATAACAGACGAACAAAATGAAGACCCAATGAGGACATACCATGCATTGCTGCTCAAGATTAAGCCGCAACAAATGATAGATGTCAATATTCTTGAAGTGGCGGCGGGCCCAATCTGCAGAAAATCCATGCATAAGCAAAGTAAGACAAAAAAGGCAAGAACAGACAAGAAGGTATAAACAACCTCCTAAGACATTGTATAGTTGGCCAAGGGCCTCATCCCACCCACTTAGAGTGTTAGAAGAGCCACCTGATGAAAACAAAATGCGCATTAGTACTCATTGTGTGGCGAAGAGAATGAATTATAAGCAATGTAAGCTATCCTTCGACGCCAGCTTGGGCATGCCCTGAAGACCCACCACATCCGAGGAGTTCAGCAATGCTAGCCAAACCACCCAAACCTCCCAAGTCAAGGTCGCGGCCAGGCGTCACCGGCCTGTCTTCACTAGCAGCCTTGCCAGTGAGGTCCAGCGCCAGCACTCCTGATAAGCGAAGACAACTTAGCCAAGAGGACAAAGGAAGAAACAGAAGAAAAAAATAGCCAACGGACTCTTATCCAAACTCAAGATGCCTTGAGCAGCATCTGCAACATCAGTATCCATAGGACGCGGAGACCCCATAGGAGATGCCCGGTCCTCTGACTCTGCATCAGACTCCTCCAGGTAAAAAGCCTTCACAGACCGCGTGCACCCCTGAGACGCAGCATTGTCACTCTCAGATGCGGTGGACTCACCCGCGTTAGCGTCCTCATCGTTAGAACTGGATACATCCACGCCAGGGCCGAAGATGGACGGCATAGGCTCCACGTCGGGGGCATCGAGAACAGCATCACTAACCAAACCCTGAAGGGCAGAGGCCATTAAGTCAGCGTCTCCACCGGCGGTGGAGGTCTCTGTTCGAGCAGCCTCCGCAACCGCTTGTACAGTATCAGCATCAATAGGCATGCTCTCTGCCTCCTCAGCAGAACCAGCAGAGGCAGCCTTGGAAACTCTTGTTGCTCTCCACCTCTTGACAGGTGCCTTCAGCACACTAGCAGCCTTCCTCTTCTTAGATTCCGCGCGAGCTGTCGTATTCGCCGCTGCGGCAGCCTTCGAAGCCTTCTCTTCAACGGACTTCAAGATCTTAGGCGGAATCTTTTGATTCTCGTACTTTATACCCATCTCCTTGAAGGCCCGATTCAAACGAGGCATGGTGCCTCCGATAGCCTGCTGAGCGAGATACTCTCGCTCTAAGATATCCCCAAGTATCTCAGAGGCCGCAGCCTCTACCTGAGCGATAATGTCTGCACCACTCTCTCCCTTAGCAAGCTTAAGTCCAAAGTGAGGGAACAAGACACCCTCCGCTTCTCCGAAGACTGGCAACTTCACCTTTTCAAGGGTCATCTTAGACCCTTTTTTCTTCCCAAGCAGCCAGAATCTAGTAGCCACCATTTCCTCCACAAGATCACGACCCCTAGAGTAGCGGCAGGCGGTGCCGAAGGCCGCGTCACAGGCCTCCCGTGCCTTGTCAACATCTACAGTCAAGCGCGTCAAAGGCTTCATATCCTCCATAGTAGAGGCGAGCGGATAGCGGATAGCCTTGTTCCTGAACTTGTCCCTAGTGTTCATGTTGGAGGTCTTCACATAGAACCAGTAGCGTGACCAATCCTTATCCCACTTATGCCATTGGGCGAAGGATATCTCCAATTTCTCATACTTTTGTGACCTCTTCGCCATGAGCGTGCAGCTACCAAATTGAGCCTCAAAGGCAACCTTCCCCACAGTGACCTTTTTTGGCTGCCGCTGAAGCTCATAATAAGCACAGAAGGTGTCCAAGTCCGGCTCTGAGCCGTATGACTCGCACGCCCAACAAAACTTACTAAGTGTAAGAATGCCGTTGGGGGTAAGGTGATGAAGTTGTACCTTGAACGACCCCAGCACCAGTCGAAGGAAAGTTATGGCTGGGAAGCGAAGACCGCAGGCGAAGAAATCCTTGAAGACGACAACCTCATGGAGCTCCGACCGCGGAATGGTCTCACCTCCCAAAGGCCTCCCTTTGCCCTCAAGGAAGCACCCCTGTGCCGCCAGCTCATCGATCATCTCCTTCGTCATCAATGAAGGACTGAAATCCCAAGTCTTCTTCATCACAGCCTTCTTCTCCTTGCCCTTAGGAACCAGGTCTCCAACTGGCGCCTCAACGTTGGCAAGGTCGTCTTGAGCCTTCGCACTCACCATCATACACTCCTCAAAATGCTTATCCCACTCACTAGCCCTCACGCCGAGTAAGTGAGAGTAAGGGCCACTAAAGTAAGCCCAGCGAGACTGCCGACGGGCGGGGGGAGCCCCCTTCGAAGGCTTTGGAAATTAAAGCTAAGCGAAGGCAGAGAGGAGGCAAAAGTTAAGAAAGCGATAGCCGGTGGAATGAGTTGGGAAAGCCCCCCCTTATATAGCCTCCGAGAGGGCGCTTCGACTTCCGCCGACAACGGTCACATTCGTTCAGCAACACGTCGGTTCCCGAGCCCTCGCAAACCAATCAGCAAACACCACGTCACACTGTTAGGGACTAACACAATGAGCCTCGGGGGGGGGGGGGAGTGGGCGCGTCCTTCGTGACCCGATATAAGCGAAGAGGTGAGGTTCACAGCCCGCCTGCGTCAGACCTGACCCTTAGGGGGGAACTGTTAGGACACGGATACCATGGGCGCGAAGGCAAGCCCCCTTTCCTCTCTCCTTTTTAGCGACTAACGATTAACCAGGAACATTGACTGCTGTGCTTTTTGGATAGTCTTTGTGCAGGGTGCCTTTGGACACACAGCCAAGCCGTGCGAAGGCCAAGGGTAACGAAGGCACTGTCAGCGAAGGCCCCGCCCAGGGGTAGCGAAGGCTCGGAGTTCACTTCAAGGCGGAGCCTAAGAGATGTCGCGAAGGTCGCCAAGGGAAAGATGATTATTCGATGCGGAAGCCGATGAAATCCGACAAAGGCCAAGCCTTCACCGCCCGAGGACTGGGTTCTTAGAGGGAGCTCGTTCTGCGCGCCTGTTGGTCCTCCAGCGGGCTCCAAGCAAGGCCCATGAAGTAAGGCGGTTAGGAAGGAGAAGGCTGAAGATACCCCCGGAGGTCTCTATTTGTACGGGTATATCCCCAGAATATGCCTTGACACTTGCAAGGCATAGATGTAAAAGAACTCCGCCTTGTACAGTGACCTATAAAAGGGGAGAGCAAACCCCATGTAAAAGAGAGACCAATGAATCAATGAAACCCTAATTGCGTCATAGGCCTTGTTGTTGGTACCAACCTTCGCCTGAGTGAAGACCTTTGAGTACTTTACCTGTTGGGAGCAACCTTCCCATCATGCGTGGTTGATAACCAATGGAGCATTGCTGTAACAGTTGTGGGGGTCCAAATCAAACTTGGTTCGAAGCCTAGATTGTGAAAGTCGAGCTCTCCATCAATCGAATTTACCATACCTATCGGAAGATCAGTCACGTCTACATCAAAACTTTTCTTACAAATTAGAGTAAGGAAGATAGAAATATTAAGCTGAAGTTGAAATTCATGGAGTCACGACGACAAATGGGCAGCAACAAGTCGACAAAATTTGAACTACGATTTCAGCTAAGCGCAGTAGTTTATCGACCCGTGCTTTTATATGGACTAGCAATCTTTTATATAATTTCAGCTTTATGGCCATGAGCAATTTAGAATATAAAGACATAATGGTCAAAAGTATGACCTTGAAGAGATTGTAATCCAAATTTTGGCTTACATTTTCAGAAAAGGAAAAGACAAATTCTCGTGTTTGGCCTACCCCTGCACACATACGATGAGACTGTTTGGTTTGACAAAGACCTCATCCTCATGCAAGTCACATTGCTAGATAAGGTGCCGGATCACGAGTATTTTCCATAAATTTTAATATAACGGCTCAATTCATCAAGCTCATACTAATTATTAGTTTGTGATCGATTAACGAGCCCATGATAGTCAACACGTCGTTCCACCAAACGAAACAGCTTGTCGCAGACCGAGAGATGCATGTGACTTGCACCAGCCGACGAGGGAACATTTGGAATCTGGAACCATTAGAATATTTTTGTTACTACTAAGTTAATGATCAGATGTTGCTGCATCCCACCGTCCCACGTTGTGTTGCGTCCCATCTTCATCAGTTGTTCCCCAAACCCGTGAGTAAAATCAGCGGACACCGGCTCAACCTCCATCAGAGATATTGCTATCTGCAGATGACACATCTCCAGTTGCTAGCTAGCTAGAGCGGCAGCTGGCTTGGCATGGAGGCCAAGGGCAGCGATGGCGGCCGCGGGCCTCATGCAATTCCTTCGAAGCAAACAGCAGAAAAAGAACAGCTCTGCAAGCTATATGTGTTGTGGAGAATGCCGGTGTCGAAGTACTCATGTTGTGTCTGATCTGCTATTCTGCTCTCACCTCAGCATCGCTTATCAAACATTCCTTTTATTACATGCTCTGCATTCTCTGCTACTGCTTTGACATCATCGCTTACTATCAATGTTTAATTTCGCCCAACAAAGACATCGTGAGCCCCCGTATTTTGGACGGCCCTTGCATTGTTGTCTTCGCCGCCGACGACATCGAGCCGCTTTGGATTACTCTTAACCATGAGAGGACAAAAGGCCACAGGAACGGGAAAAAAAAAGATAAAACGACGGGAGGTCGGAGGAGGTCGCGGCGTCGGCCCCCAATCCCCATCCTCGTCCCGTTGCCTCTCACGCACGCAAGCAGCCGAGCATGGAGTGTAGGAGAAATGGAGACCTTGGGCTTTGGAGCCTGTATCGCGATCACACCACCCGTGGTTCCTCCTCATCTAGCAGCTACACATCAGCAGGTACCATCGTCTCGATCTCCACTGGCTACACATCTAATAGCTCTCGCCTCTCCTCTATCTCGTCCCTGGGCCTGGAGGCTGCCATAGACTTGGACTTGGAGTTGGACGACGACAGTTCTCGTCCAACCAGGAAGTATCGCAAAGGAATAGAGACCAGCAAAGAAAAACAAAAGGAGGAGGAGGTGTACTATCAGGAAATAACGAAGGAGGAGATGGAGGGAATCAAATTCGTGGTCTATGAGCTCCTCGGTGTGCCATCGCCGTCGCCGTCGCCGTCGGTGGATGGCAGCCTCGAAGCCAAAGGCGGTGCCGTACATTGGTTGAAAGATCTGGGTGTCGGCTGGGTTCTCGGCATCGCCGATGATGCATCTGCAGCAGTGATAATCCTCGACGATAATGAAGCATGGAGTTTCGTCGAAAATAATCAAGCATGGAGTTGGATCCGGGCTCTCGCTAAAATCACCCGGGCCATATGTTTCATGGCGTCGCTCTGTCCTGATCACGACTCTGTGCCCGGTATCTGCGCTGAACAAGAACAACAACAACAACGACAACAACAACCTGAGACTGAGGCTGGCGACAAATATAGTATTCCGGATCTGTTCCAGTTTGCACAATTCATCCAAGAAACCATGTTTAAAATGCTCGCTTTTGTTGATGTCATAGTTGCTCTAGATGCTAAGACCACTTTACAAGAACAAGAAGTTACTGTTATGAATCCGAGGGTGCTGCAGCAATGTGATAAGCTCAGTACCCTTCTCAATGTGCACGGTGCTCTGTCTGAGGCATTATCGCCGATCCAATGGCTATTCCGTTAGCGGTCCTCCGAAGGAGTTGAAAGGATACATGACAACAAGTTAGTCAGCATTTTGTCAGCAAAAGAGACCAAGGCGGCTGAGGCCATATGGAGCAAATTAGGATGGAGTCCATAGAGGATCGTGTTGTCTCGTCGTGTTCTCTAAATACACAAGCATCATCAGGTGTTCACAAGGCCACTCGGTTTGTGATCAGGTACATCAAGTTGCTGTGCTCTCATTACCGGTCAGCGGCTGCAATTGTGTCTCAAGCAGCTAGCCTTGGCAAGTACGTACGGACTGGAAACGTACGACCTTTTAGTACTATGATCAGAGAAATTGCATCTTGTCTACAAAAAAAGCTTATCAACATGTCAGAATCATTTCCAGATCATGGCCTCAGGTTTTTATTCTTGCGCAACAACTCACACTTCATAAGACAGGAGCTCCACTACACATACTTTACTCTTCAAGAAAACGTATCAGCCCTATTTATTGGCAAAGTTGAGGACTACGTGGAGAGCTAATCTTGGGCACCGGTGTTGTCATGCCTGTTGAATCCTACAACACTTTGCTTTGGGAGAAGCTACTCTCTGCTGCCTAAGTTTGAGTCCAAGTTTCAAAAGACGTACACCACTCAAAAGATGTGGACGGTCCCAGATCCTAAGCTCAAGAAAACACTGCGCAAAGCTATCATCGAGAAAATCGTTCCAAGCTATACAGAATACATAGAGGATAACAAATACATAGAGGATAACAAAGATGTCACCCCAAAATTCAGTCCACGGAAGCTAGAAGGGATGCTGCAAGAGTTGTTTGAAGGATGATGACAGAGAGAGTGCAACAAAGAAAACAAGTCACCAGGGGTTTTCGTTTGTGTTGATTTTAGACTGACATGTTGTTGCTTGAAATGATTTGGGTTCTCAATAAATATATTTTCTCTCGTTTTTAAAACAAAAATGGAACATCAGAGACCTTTTTGTACTTTCTGTCTTGTAAGCATGTACTTAGCGTCAGTGATAATTATACTATTCTTCAAATCAAAGCCTCCTGAATTATCGGTTCTCCAAACGATCCTGTGCATTAGCTGAAAACGTTGTTTATGTAAATTTTGTCATTTTGACTCGTCTATTTAAAATCACGCATTTCAAAACTATTCTCAAAACATAAATCTCAAATTAAACTCTATTTCGTTTCTTTGAAACCCAAATCCATCTCAAAGTGCTAGCTCGAACTCTCTCTCTCTCTTGTTCCATTTCTTTTTCTTTTCCCCGAGCCCATCTCCCATCCAACCCAAGATCCATTTTTGCCTGCTCCTTTTACCTCTCTTGGGCTGACTTCACCTCCTGCCTGATCTCCTCCTCTTCCCTTGGCTGGCTTGATCGGCCCGTCTTCCTTTCCTACGTGTGCTCGTACTAGCGAGGTATCTGTCTCTGGTTTCCTGCCTCGATGGATGAACGGCTCAGAACTCTGAAGATACTCCCCGTTTATTTATCCCCTGCATACTCTGCTTTGTTCTAGGCTTCTAGCACAGAGACATGATGTATCATGCATGATTTATTATATTTATTAAATCAAATCAAATCAAACCTCCTGGATCGCTGTAGGAATTACTAGGCCTAGTGTGAAATTACAATGAACTATACAAACAATTGGTGCCTTGCCATTTCCTCTGGCGTTGACCTTTTTTTTAAAAAAAAATCCTCTGTTGCTGACTCATGCAATTCATTCGAAGCATACAGCAGAAAAAAGAACAGCTAGCTGCATGCATGTCTGTCCCCCATCTCTGTCTTTATCAGAATTTGGAAGCTGTATGTGTTGTGGAGGATGCCGGGGTCGATGTGCGCTGCTTGTGTCTGATCTGCTCTCTCACCTCAGCATCGCTTATCATTCCTTCCTTTTACATGCTCTGCTCTGCATTCTCTGCTACTGCTTTGACATCATCGCTTGCTATCAATATTTAATTTCGTCCAGCACACCACAGACATCGTAGGCCCACGTAATTTGGACGGCCTATGCCCCCAAGTGCTGACGGAGGTGCTGCCGACGACGACGTCGAGCCGCTTTGGATTACTCAGCTATTTTGGGTTTGATGAGAAGAGGACACGGAGGCAGGTGCCACATGAACGGGGAAAATAAAACGACGGCAGGTCGGAAGAGGTCGCGGCGCCGGCCCCCAGTCCCCATTGTCGTCGGCTCTCACAGTCACGCACGTGAGCATGGAGGGTAGGAGTAATGGAGATCTTGGGCTTTGGAGCCGGTACCGTGATCACACCACCCGTGGTTCATCCTCATCTAGCGGCTACACATCAGGTACCGTCGTCTCGACCGGCTACACATCTAACAGCTCTCGCCTGTCATCTTTCTCCCTGGACTTGGAGGCAGCCATACACTTGGAGTTGGAGTTGGACGAGGATAGGTCTCGACCAACTAAGAAGTCTCGCAAAGGAATAGAGACCAGCAAAGAAAAACAAAAGAAGGAGGAGATGTACCACCAAGAAATAGTGAAGAATGAGATGAAGGGAATTCAAATCCTGTTGCATGAATTCCACAAAGTCGAAGGCGGTGACATCAGTGTCCTAGATTGGTGGTTGAAACATCTGGGTGTCGGCTGGGTTCTCGACATCGCTGATGATTATGTATCTGCAGGAAAACTAGAGCACACGTTTGATCGTGCACGGAGCTGGACCAGGGCTCTCGCTAAAATCACCGAGACCATACCTTCCATGTCGTCGCTCTGTTCTGGTGGTCACTGTCACTACTCTGTGGGCCTTCCTAGTAGCAGCTCTGAAGAAGAACAGCAACCTGAGACTGAGACCGGCAACAAAGACGGTATTCTGGATCTGTTCCACTTCGTGCATCAGTTCATCCAAGAAACCATGTTGAGACTGCTCGTTTTTGTTGACATCATAGTTGACGACCATATGAATAGGAGGGCGCTGCAGCCATACGATAAGGCCACTGTCCTTATAAGTGAGCACAGCATGCTGGTTGATCTCAGTGTCCTTCTCAGTGTGCACGTTGCTCTGTCTCAGGCATTATCAGTCATCCAATGGATATTCCGTTCGCCGCCGCCCTCCGGAGGAATTGAAAGGATACATGACAAGCTAGTCCGCATTCTGTCAGCAAAGGTGACTAAGGTGGCTGGGCCCATATGGAGCACAATGAAGCAAATTTGGATGCAGTCCACGGAAGATCAAGATAACTTGTGTTCTCCAGATACACAAGCATCATCAGACGTTCACAAGGACACTCGGCTCGTAATCAGGTACATCAGGTTGTTGTGCTCTCATTACTGGTCAGCAGCTACAATCGTGTCGGAAGCAGCTAGCCATGGCAAGTATGTACCTGAGACTGGAAACATAAGACCTTTGGACAGTATGATCAGAGAGATTGCGTCTTGTCTACAAGAAACGCTTGCCAACAGATCAGAATTCTTTCTAGATCGTGGCCTTAGGTTCTTATTCTTGCTCAACAACTTGTACTTTATAAGGCAGGAGCTCCCCGGCAACACACCCTTTTCTCTCAAAGAAAACATGGCAGCCTTATTTGGCAAAGTTGGGCACTACGTGAGTAGCTATCTACAAGTATCTTGGGAACCGATGTTGTCAAGCTTGTTAAATCCTACACCTCTTTGTTTCAAGAGAAACTACTCCCTGCTGCCTAAGTTCGAGGATGAGTTTCGAAAGACGTATACCACTCAAAAGTTATGGAAGGTCCCAGATCCTGAGCTCAGGAAAACACTACGCAATGCTATCATCGTGAAAATCATTCCAAGCTATACAAAATACATAGAGGACAACAAAATTAGCACCCCAAAATCCAGTCCCGACGAGCTGAAAGAGATGTTGCAAGAGCTGTTTGAAGGATGATAAACACTACTGAGAGTGCAACACAGAAGCCAAGTCACCACAGGGTTTCTGTTTGTGTTGATTTTTTTTTTTGAATAAAATGGTGTTGTTTCAAATGCCTTTGCTTCTGGGGCTATATGTGAAGCAGAGAGGAAAACCTGAAGCACTATAAAACTGCAATTTTGAAATAACTATGGAACAGCCGGGAGTCATTTGTATACCATCTGCCTTGCAGACTTGTAGTAGCACTAAATCAAGCCTCCTGAATTGTCAATTTCCAAACGAATTCATGTGCATAACTCAAAACATTGCTCAGGATCCAATTCTTGATCGACAATTCCTCCTATACTTGCCAGCAACTTCGCGCAGTTCTTATCACAAAATCGACGGTTTTTGTGTTCATGCTCTTACTTTATAGTTCAATAATGGTTTTGCCGATTATGCTCATTTTTTTTCAAACTGATGAATGGGTTTGCCCCAATTTTGTTAACTGCAACTAATAGTGTCAACTCAGATGTGAAAAGACAAGTTTGTCTATATGGACATGAATTTGTGTTTTTTACCCATGTTTTGAAATCAAACATTTCGACAACATTATGATATATTTCAAAAGAATTTGGCAACGAAACTTCACAAAATCCGCATGTATTTCAATTTTCAAGTCTCAGCTAACTTTGGCATATTTTGACAAAATTATGGCATAACTTATATATTCAAACATCACATAGTATCATACAGTATGCAATAGTATCATAGCAAGGAATGTACAATTAGGTAAATCGCCCCAAAGGTCAAAATTAACTCATCCTAGAAACCAAACTGAACTGACATCCATAACTTCTACCAAAATACTCCATCACCATCCCAGGAATTGCAGAAATTACCAAAGCCTTTTTGTAAATATTGGAGAAATCCATAAGCCAATTGTGTAACACCTTATGTATCCCCTCATGCTAAAATTCACTAAAAATGATTCTACAAAATTTACAACAAATTAAAATTTATTTGCTTGTTTACATACAAAACCATTTAAAAAAAAGCTTTATAAAAAAAATTATGCATTGTGGAGTTCTGTGTTTTTATTGAATTTATTTGTGGCACAAAAATTCATCTTCCTTGAAACCATCTGCACCCAAATCACCCTTTGCTAGAAATAAATAAATCCTAAAATGAATACGGAAGCACTAGCGCCCGGACGTCCGGCGCTAGTAGCGCGTCCGGACACAGCTCACCCAACCGAACCGTGGGCTGGTATCACGGCCCACCAACAGGACCGTTCTATTCTCGGCATCCCGCGTAACAGAAAAAACTGGAGGGGCCGAAGCACTACCTGCCCGCGTAACAGAAGGTGCGCGTGCAACAGAAGGTGAGAGGCACTCGCGTCCGCGTCGCCATCCCCCGACGCGGCCCCTCCACCAGCCCCCACCACGCACCTCCATGGTCTGAAGGCAGCAGAAGGTGAAGACACACCAAGGCAGCAAAAGGCGAGGAGGGAGATGCAACACCTGATCTACTTTTGAAATATCCAGATATAGCACTTGCAACATACGTCTAAAGACAGATAAAATGCTTGAAACATGTATCTGAAGCACTTGCAAAAAAATATATGAAACACTTGAAAACCGTTGCAACACATACGCAACATTCAGATAAAACACTTGCAACATATGTGTGAAACATATGCAACATCCAGATAAACACAATTGCAGCATATGTCTGAAAAAACAGATGCATTGGGAACAAACGTTTGCAACATATGCAACATCCCGATCTACCTTTGCAACATTCATATGAAACACTTGCAACATAATTAACATATGAAATACTTGAAACATACATTTGCAACATGCGCTTTCAACGCAATGTCATCTTGCTGCTTGGACAAATGGAGCTTGTCGTTGTGGAGCTCGACGTCGGCGCGGAGCTCGATGCCACGTAGTGCGCGGAGGTCGCTGGTGCGGAGCTCGTCAACGGCACAGACCTCTGCAGTGGCCGCGGTAAGCGGATGGAGCATGGCCACCACGGGAGAAGCGAGTTTGGGCGGGGGGTGCACGGCGTGGGTGGGGACGGCGCCGGCGAGCGGCGTGGGCGGAGTCCATCCCGCAAGTGAGGGCGGCAAGGGCGGAGTCTGTCCCGCGAGTGGGGGCACGTAGCGTAGAGCGAGCGGGCAACGGGGGCTGGATCTACGTATGGGTGGATGAGGATGAACCGCTTTTGGATGGGAGTCACGGGATGGACGCCCATGGCATATTATTATAAAAAAGAATAACACCTTCCCTCTTCTTTTGAAATGGTAATGCTACAGTGCGGGCGTCCGTCCGCCCGGACGCTCCTTGGTGGGCCGCGATGCTATGCCACCAATCCCATCCTATCCGCTCGAGAGTTTCTAAAAAAATCCTCTAGTCTAGTCCTATCGTCTCGTCCACTTGTTCCTATCCACTCCAAGCTCTGGCACTCTCCACACCGCTCCTCCGGACGACCCTGTCATCACAAGGTCCCGTAGCAGGACGTTCTCTCTTCCCGCTCCCTCCCCAGCATGAAGAGCCTGCTCTGGCGTCTCTCTCGCGTGGCCGGCCCCTTCCCGCGAGGCACCTAGCCATTCCCCACGCTACTTTGCGCGCCTACGCCGTGCCCCCATCCACCTCGCCTGTCGCAGAAGGGGAGGCCTGTGCCTACGCCTAGGGAGGCCTATGCCTGCTCCTACGCCTGCGTCCCATCCACCTCGCGCCATCGGCAGGAAGGGAAGGCCTGCGCCACCACAGTTCCGCACCAGGTAGGTCGTGGCCGCTTGGGTGAACGCTGTGTTTTCAAGTGTTTCAGGTGTTTCAGACTTATGTTTCAAGTGTTCATCTGAATGTTGCAAAAGTTGATCTGGGATGTTGCATATGTTGCAAAGGCAATATATGCATGTTGCAAGCCTATGTTTCAAGTGTTTCAGACGTTTGTTTTAAATGTTTCATCCGGATGTTTCAAAAGTAGATCTTAGTGTTGCACATGTTGCAATGGCTACACACATATTTCAAATGTTTCATCTATTTTAGACTTATATTGTGAATGCTTCATTTGGATGTTTCAAAAGTATATCCTGGTATTGCACATGTTGCAATGTCTACACACGCATGTTTCAAGTGTTTCATCTATTTTCGTATTTATGTTGTAAATGTCTGGATATTTCAAAAGTAGATTGGGTGTTGCTTGCCGCTGTGGTTCATGTGCAGGCGCTTGAGGCCTGCAGATGCCTCCGCGGCGCGCATCTTCAGGTGGGGCAGGCGGGAGTGGGTCCTGATTCCACCGTGCGGGCGCGAGGCGCGGTTCCACCATGCAGACGCTGGATGCGCATGGGCCATGATTTTCGGACGCTGGTGCTGGTTGAAAACACTACACCACAGCCCCAGACTAGGGACGTACCGTCGGTCGGTATAGGTCGATATAGCGACGCTCCGTCGGTCGGTATAGATCTATGCCGACACTTACTTGCAGCCGCTGAAAGTGGCGTCGGTATAGCCTATGCCGACCGACAAGTTTTTTAGCGACCGACAGTCTGACGCCTTAGGGGGTACATATACCGACACATAGTTTGAAGCTATAAATACTTTTAGCAACTAACAATCCAACGCGAATCATTCACATAGAGACAATATATATGTTGCTAATCAACAGTACATAATAACCCAAAAATAATCTATTATCAATGCACACGCATTCATTACAAGATATATTAACCATAACTGATTCATTCATATATGAGTAGCCCAATGTAAGGTCGGTCAGATTCAAGTTCATAAGTACAAAATAGATTAGAAGCTCGCAAAAATGAAGTTTGTGCATGAGCAAGCCATCAACATCCCTACATCTACCTCATGTGACCAAAAATCATACATCCACCACTTATAACCAAAAGCTTAGCTCACTAACACCTAAAGCTCACTGCTCAAATTTGACTAACAGTGAGCTCAGAGTCTTGTCTCTAATAGGTTCAAAACAAAACACAGCTTCGATGAGCCCTTTTAACTTGTCGACACCATCAGGTACGCTGCCTAGGCCTTGTAGGATGGCTGAAATGCAATATGAATATCCAATTAGCGACAATTTTTACCAAAGTTGGAGAAAGACAACCAATAAGATCAACTCCAAGAGGTTCTCTAAAATTAATAGCCAAATTTCATAAAAAGGAACCACAATACTGACCTTTACCTCAGCTTGCAATAAACAGATTGTCCATGTTTCTTTCCCTTCTCCACACCTAAAAAATGAATAAAAATATCCTTCAAATAGTGCAGAAAAATATCCTCCAAACTTTGATATGTGTCAGGTGCAGAGCTAGGAACAATGCTCATATACGCAGAATAATTAGTAGTTAATGATGTGACAAGTAACAGAACATGCTATAACTTGAAGTGGCTAGGCTCCAGGTATTGACTGGGAAACATGCATGGAAGGCTATGTTTGATTTAGCTGGAGGTTTTTTTATGTGAGTATGATCTAGAAGCGATTTTATCTCTGAGCAAACTTGTCAATCACTCATGCATAAAAAACTCTGGTGCTGCAGTAGTCGATGGAAGCGGGTTAATTATGTTAAACAAAATTGTACAGTTTATACAACTAAGGTTACTTAAAAAACCATCACTAACTGAAAGACAATCAGCTCAAACTGGGAGTTTACTGTTTTGTCACTAGCAAGCTCACTGTTTTGTCATAAGTACTAGCAAGCTCACCGTTTTGTCACTAGGAAGTTTACTAATTCTTACAAAATGAATCAACAACTGGGTCTTCAAATCAAAAAGTGGTTCACGGCTTATATGGGCATTACAACAGAAACAGGTTGTAAAATGTTGCAGCGAATGAACCATACACAAACATCATCAATTTCAATAGATTTATGTTAAACAGGGGTTTACTGTTAGCAAAAACAGCAAGGACTAGTACCCCAATGACTTCACTGATAACAGCTCAATGACTTTACTAAAGAACATGTAATAGACAGATTTGGAGATAAAAAAGAAATTGGAGAAGACTAGGCTATTTGCTCAAAGTAAAATTCAAGACTTGACTGTTTGCTCAAAGTAAAATTCAGAAACATGCCCTAGGAAGATTGTGATGCCTTGGTAACCTTCAACTGTCAGAAATATAAATAATTCAAAAAAAATCCATGTTTTATCCATGAGGAGATCAAGTGGATTTCAGATTATGCCTTTTTCCACAAAGAGTGCAACCACACAACACATTAGAAGCTTAAGAGAAGGCAATGACAGTAAGGCATAGAGAAGCAGAACCATACCGTAGCACAAGCTCCTTGGCTGATGGTTATATGAGAACAAAGATCTCATAAACTACCTGTGGTATTGAGCTATTCTTCTGTCAAAGAGAAGACCATTTACTCGAACTTTAGCTGGTATAAGGTGACACATTTAGAGCGATGCATACTAAAAGCCTAGAAAAAATAATCAGCAAGAAGACATCAATTTAGTGCTTAGCAAATGTGGATAGCAGTGATGGAAGAAAATATGTCAACCTTAGACAATGTCACTTCCCTTGCAATGCAATGATAGAAAGACAATAACCAAGCTAGCTCACTGAACTACCTACTCAATTAAGATGTCGGCATGTACAGCTCACAACTCATATGTTTTGCTCACGCAACATAATCTTGTCACTAGGAAGTCATGAACAAAAATAGCCACCATGAGCACCTTGATCCTCTTGCTGCAATTTAGAGATAGGCTCATCAAACACTTGCAAAGAGCCAAAGAATACTTGATCAGGAATAAAACTCACATGTGCAAAGGTGTTGTCTATGAAAAAAAATGCAAGGGTCTTTTGGCCATGTTTTTAAGCTTCTATAGAACAACTGTTATCTATTTGAAGATTGTCAACTTATTTGAAAGAAAGACAGGAGCATATTGAGAGCCTAGATAGTCTAGTACACTATCAAGTATGCACACTTATTACTTAATTATAGGCACCTTCACCTATATGTGTAACATAACTCACCTCTACTATTAGTAGAGAGAGAGACTCCACTTGTGGTTGCATTCATAGGATATGAAAAACTCCATAGCAATATATGAAAAACTCCCTCTAAGCTTTATGAAATTTTATATCACTAGTAACGCAGACTAAACTAGGCAAGCAGCAACACAATCAGAATCAATTATTGTAGATACTTAATGATGAACTCTATTTTTAGCCCTACACCGAAAGATGAACTGTCCCAGCAATACTTACACTACTATGTTTCGACCGAGCTCGTACCAATTATTATTGGAATAGTGAATGCAATAGTGAAAGTTGTCTTAAATGGATATTGTCATTTAGAATAAGGGGAACCACCAAAATCACTCAAAGTTACTTATACTATACTTCATTAACTTTATGTCATCTATGGTGCAGTGAGAGGCATCCACACTAAGAGACCTTCAGGTCCACTAAAGCTAGTGACACCGACAAATGAAATACCCACCTGGAATTGGAAAGTAAGATGATCTTCAACCAATGATCGACAACTAATATTATATCAGCTACATGTACCAACTCTTAATAACGGTGGGCAATGAAAACATGGGAATGGTAAAATAAAAATTAGCTGTACAGGGAATGGGCTTGATTTCTTTTATGTGGAGTCATGAACACTTATTTGTCTAACTAACAACTGGTCCAGCTTTATGCTGCTTTCGTGTTTGTTGGCTGCAAAAAAACTAAATTGCCAAACTGAAACTCTTATGCATAACATGACCGGAAAAAATGTGTCTGATATAGCATGCGCACAATAAGCAGGGGTAGGGAAGTGACCTGCATAGTAGAAGTTGATTAGAACAATGGGTCCTCCCAAACTGCTATATTGCACGATCTGCACTCCAAGGGAGTTCAAGAGTTTTGTGTACTCTTCTTCTCTGCAAAATTAATGCAGACAGTTTGAGTATTATTTTATTAAATTGGCTTCTGGCAAATTGCCACATATGGCTAAAATGGAGCAACATAAGACCTGGTTTTTTTGCCCTTCTATCAACATGGAGAGAAATACCAGCTAACCTTGCATCAGATATAATTAAAAATAGTTTTTTGCCATCCATAAAATGCTGCTTTCTATGCTGATAGTCTAATTATTTCAGCGACATTGTCAAGTTCCCCATAGCTACAAGGTTCTTTTTACCCATTAAATTTACATGTAGACAGACAAAAGGAGAAAAGCAAGGATCTGCCTTGCACCTAATGGGATTAGTAAATGAGATAGTCAAAGTGAACAGCGTTATTAGTGTCCTATTTGTTTACATCTAACAGAGCATCATGACTTTGCAAAATTCAAAGAAATTTGTCATGTCAAAGAACAACTTAATAAGAATAACTGTCCTAGACTCCTAGTTGTCCCTGAAATTCAGTTCAATTCAATTCAGTCTCAGTCGTACTGACAGGTAGGCAAGCAAGCAAGAAAAAGAACACATGCATATTAACTTTAACAAGAATAAACATTGCAAAATAGGGTGATCAGTTTGGAGGGGGAGGGGCCCTGTCTTATAAGTAAACTTTCCATATTTCTCATGAGCTACACTCGGTTTTCAATTAAGCTATAGATTCTCTTGAACTATCCACAGGAAGCAAAAAAATAGGAAAAAATAATCTTAAGCCATAGTAACTGAATGTGGAGTAAATGAAGATCAAACTAAACCACAGTCCATACTGATGATCAAACTAAAGCCACAGCCCACACTGAGTAAATTTAAAGGCAACTGCTATACTTTCTACAATAAATCTGGATGACACATTGAAGCTCTGCATGAACTATGTATTCATTTTTGCCATATGCCAAATCGACTAAGCAACATCTGGGATGCAGAGAGCACACTTAGTTTCTATGCCACGTGTACTTGTTGATTTGGCCCAGTTAAGCAAATAAGCAACAACAAATGTGTCCACTATAATAAATAGAAGGCACAGTTAGTAGCAGAAATAGAGATCCATATCACTACATGGAGAATCTTTACCAGGAATCAGAAAAGACAAGCAGCAACAATGGTAGCGAAGTGGTAGCACTTTACCTGATACTCGTGAGTCTAATCCACGAGCTGGTTCCTAGTGCTTGCTGAGGCCTGATGAGGCGCCCGTAGATGATGCAGCTTTTCTTAGGGCAGACGTCCAAGGAGCACCTTCTACTTGTACGCTTCAGGCAACCACGAATACAACATGCACAGATCCATGATTTAGTTAGTAAGGAGGTGACGCAGTCAACAGCAGCAAACACAGTGTAGAGGGACACCGTGGCTCCCTTACTTTGGATCTGGCCGTGCGGAGGGAGATAGGGGGAGAGCTGGCTGTGGCGCCAGTGCAGAAGAATGGAGGACCCCGGAGGGGGTGCGGGTGTAGAGCAACTTGGAGGGGGTGGGGGCGCCGTACGTGGTGGTGGGGGAGGGGGACCTAAGGTCACTGACGGGGGCGGAGGGAGGGGCGAGCTGAGTTCACCGGCTGTGCTGACCTGGAGACGGCGTCGAGCTGAGGTCGTCGGCGCGGAGCGGCCAGACTGAGGTCGCCGCCGGCAGGGGCGACCTGAGGTCGTCGGCCCGCTGACTGAGCGCGCGGAGGAGGCTAGGGGGCCACTGGTGAGGGCGGCCGGCCGACGGCGGCGAGCAGTTCTCAGGGGGCGGCTCCGTGTGCAGGACCAGTGGTGGCCGCGGTTTTTTTTTTCTTCGATTGGAGCCAGCGGCGGCGGGGGCGCTGCACTGGGGTTTGGGGAAAGGGACCGTGGGTTACTGGGGTGAGCGCCCAGGGAGACGGGAAATGGGCTGATGTGGTGTTGCACCTTGGCGGCCTGGAATGGCGGGCTCCAATTTTTTTTTTTTTTTTGACAGGTGTGTCCACGTTAAAAAGTTAGGCGGGATCTACGGCGACGAGCGGTGGGTAGTTAAAAGTATGATATAACGACCGACCGTTCAACGTTAAAGTGAAATAGAATTAACGACCGACAGCCTGTAGCCAAAACGAGATATAACGACCGACAGTCCGTTAGTAATCTTTAACGTCTAACCTTCCGACGTTAAATCGACATTTTTAGCGACCCCCAAGCGACGTTAAATTTGGGTTGTGGTGTAGTGAAACAAGACGGAGCGTGTGGGATGTGATGTGGACACGGAGCTCAGGAGCTGCGTCCGGACACAGGCCTAGGCCTGGATGTCCAGGCGTTAGCAAGCCCGCTTTTGAAGCCGCAGGCGGCCAGCCCACTCTATTCCCAGACTTCTTTCGTTTTGATTTTTTTTCCAGCACAGGCCGCGCCCCCTTCTCTCCTCCTGGCATTGGTGATCACCAAGGAGCCAACGTCGCTGGAGCTAGCTGGGCACAACACATCTGTCATAATAGATGCAGAGCGCAGCCGGCCACGCCACACCCACAGCAAGCATGACGAACAGGGTCCATTGGGAACGGGAGTTGTGGCTCCATGGAAACGATCCTGCTGGTGCTGACTGCTGACTGCTGTGTACACCGTACCGTCTGGGAGTGCACGCACGCCTAACTCCCAGTGAGTGGTTCGAGTTCGACGACAATCGACATCAAGTCAGCCAACAAAATTTGCACTCACGCGTAGCCTTCCGCTTTCACAGTCGCACCCCACCGGCCACTGGCCACGGCCCCACCTGGCCGCCCACCTCTCGCAATCACCTCACGCTCGGTCCCGGCCGATCCGTCCCACATCAGAGACAACTGACATAGTTGCTAGGGGCCGATTGGGTAGCTAGGTACCTTCGCATGGAGATGGAGGCCACGGGCGTGGACGCCGGCGGCCACGGGCCTTCTTCTTGGACCAGCTGGAGCTGCCGCTGCGAGCAGACGGGATCCAGTTACTACTACTCCACCATTATTAGCAGCGGCGGCAGCTCGTCTTCATCAGGTACCATAGTCTCGGCTGCCTACACATCTAACGCCTCTCGTCTGTCCTCCTCTGCCTCCATGGAGGCGGCCATGCACTTCGACTACTTCAGCATCCACGAAGAAGAAGCGGATGCAGAGCGCGTTAAAAGCCCACTTGCCCATGAATTCTTCGATGCGCCATTGGTGAATTGCGGCATCAAAGGTGGCGGCAGCATGGGTGTCCTGGAGAGGTGGCTCACGGAGCTGGGCGTCGCCTGGGTTCTGCACCTCGCTAGCAGTGCGTCTGCATGGGAAGAACTGGATAAGCACACTTCTGATGGGGCACGGTGCTGGATCCGGGCTCTTCATGAGATCACACGGACCATCCGGTCCGTGGCGGTGTCGCTCTTCCCGGATCATGGTTCTGTGGGCCTACTACCTAGTATTTATGAGGAGGAAGAAGATCCCAAGGCTGAGGGTTCCATTCTGGAACTGCTCCTATTTGCACGATTTATCCAAGAAACCATGTTGAAAATGCTTGCTTTTGTTGACTTCATAGTTGCTCTAGATCCTGGTGGCATACCGGTGCAAGCACTACACCAGAAGATTCATATTCTGCTGCGTGTGCTCTGTGCACTGTCCGATGCCTTAACCGAGATCCAGGTACTATTCCTTTCTTTGCCTCCATCTGCAGAAGTTGAAAGGATAAGAGGAGTGGTAAACCTCTTGTATGCAAAGAATGCCAAGGCGCGTGAGAGCATAAGGAGCACATTGGAGGATATTAGGAGTCACATCATGGAGCCGATGGTGGACGACTCGCCAGGTGCTCAAACTCCACAAGGATCATCAGACATTCACAAGGTGACTTTGTCAGTAATGGCTCATATCACCTTCTTGCTCGAAAATTACTCTCTGGTGGATCCAATCGTATCTGAAGCAGCTATCCTTGGTACGTATGTGCCTCACATAAATATTGGGTACATTCCACCTTTGGGTAGCATGATCATAGAGATGGCGTGTTGTTTAGAAGAAAGAATTTTCCTCATGTCAAAAACATTTCTAGATCAAAGCCTTAGATTCTTATTTTTGCTCAACAACTTCAACTTCATATGCCATAGTCTCCATAACAACAGCACTGGGTTTTCTTTTCTACAAGTCCATGTCGCTTCACTCCTTGAGAAAGTCGAGCACTATTTAGCGAGATATCTACAGGTATCTTGGGGACCAGTGTTGTCATGCTTGTTCAATCCTACACCTCTTTGCTTTGGGAAATACTACTCCCTGCTACCCAAGTTTGAGTTTGAGTTTCAAAAGATGTACACCACTCAAAAGCTGTGGAAGGTCCCAGATCCTGAGATGACGAAAAGATTGCGCAAAGCTATAACTGAGAAAATCATTTCAGGATATACAAAATACATAGAGGATAACAATGTTATCACCCTAAGATCCACTACCCATAACCTGGAAGACATGTTGCAAGAGTTGTTTGAAGGATGATGAACAGAGTGCACCACCAATGCAACGAGGCCAGTGTAGCAGGTTTCATCTATGTTGATTTTGATTGAAATGCTAGGTGTTGTATTAGATGACTTGGCTTCTGAAGATATATGTGAAGTAGACCAAAAGCTGAAGAATAATGAAACTTTACTTCACTATTTATGTATTCTCTCACATTTTTTAAATAACTGTGGAACAACACAGAGTTGTCTCTACCTTCTGCCTTGTAGGCTTGTACCAGCACCATTGGTATATATTTAGATGCTTTTCTTGAAATCAAAGCCTCTTGAATTGTTACTCAACTGTCATTTCTCCAAATGTATTCGTAATGAGGTCTCACTCTATCCATAATGAAGTACATAGCTTCCTATATCCTCTAATTCCTCATTGATGCATAGAATTGTATATGAAGCGGTTAGCTTTGGAAAATATGTACCTTAGATTAGAGACAAAGAAGTAGATTTGTACAACATGATCATGGACATGACATCTTGTCTCAAAGAAAAAAAAATATCAAAATCATTCATAGATCAAGGCATCATGGTCTTTTTCTTTGCTCAACAACTTAGCATTCATATTGGGTGTTGCTTTTCTCAAAATCCATGTGGAAACCCTCTTTGAGAAAGTTGAGGGCTACATGAAGAGCTATCTATACAATCTTGTTGGGTTTTGTGCTTTTTTAATCTGGTACCTCTTTGCTTTCCTGCCTCAACCAATGAGCAACTTAGAAGAGATACTCTCCTTTATTCCTTTTATGCACTTCATTCTCTGCTTTAATTTGTTCAAGCACCAGAGACATATGTACCATTTATGATCTTTTAATTTCAATTTCCATCAAATTAAAACTTTGGGCTTGTTGTCTATAAATCAAGGAATTACTAGACCAAGTGCGCAATTGCATTGACCTATACAAGTATAGGAAAAAAATGACTACATAAATATGGTTCCTACAATTTATGCCTAGCCATTTCCTCATGTGTCGAACTAAAAAACTCTGGTGCACGTAGTGTTATGCTAGTATAATTTGCAATCCACTGGGAAGAATGAGTTCAAAATAATATTATTTTCTTAGTATGTGGTAGTGCATAGTGGCATTTAATTAGTTGGAAATCAAGAAGATCAAGCTTAATTAAAGCCTCATTTTATATTATAGCTCACTTTGGCTTTGTCCTAAGTTAAACTTATTTAACTTTAACCAATTACAAAAAAAATGCACTAATAATTATAACATAAAATTAGTTTCATTAGATTCAAGAGATATGTTTTGGTAGTGCTTTTACCTGAGCTATACAAGTAAGCAGCATCTTTGGCTACGTACATAAATGTGTTTCCCACAATATATTGTGCTTATCCAGCCATATATCTCCTCTGGTGTTGATTTTTTTATTAAAAAAATGCTCTGGTGTTCACTCTTGCAATTCACTCAAAGTTTCAAATCGTACAGGAGAAAAATAACGACCTAGCTGCATGCCATTGCCATTTGAGTGGAACTAGCAGTCCTGGTTAGACATCATCGCGTAGCAGTGCGTCTCCAACCCTGACAGACACACATAAGCCCACGCACTATCGATGGCCCATATCAGCATGTACTGCCCATCACTGCTGCCGCCATGGCCGCGCCAATTGTTTTTCTCGAACGTTCATTCTAGCATGTATTTCATTAAGAGGAAGCAGTGTCTTACATCAAGCCGCTTTGGATTAATTAATCAAACTATATAGCTTAGAATTGAAGTCATAAGGCAAATGGGCATGTGGTCCAGTGGTAGGGCTGTCTCGTGGGACATTACCCTCTAAGGTTCAAACTCTGGTGATCGGACATTTTTCTAGAATTTTTCCAAAAATTTTAGGGTACATGCAGCGCGTTTCCCGTGCACTGGAGGCGACGTCGCTCCCAATCTCTTCTTTGCATGTGATGTGAGTGTGGAGTGTGTGTTGTGTGCGTCCAAGTTGTACCCGATAAAAAAAGAATTGAAGCCATAAGATAAGTTTATTTTAATACAATAATTAATAAAAAATTATTTATATTAATTTGCATGCTTTTTGTACCTTTTCTAACAAAATACATATACAGATCGCAATGAAGTTTTGAGAAACTTATCTGTTAGTAGTCTATATGTTTTTTCATTCATATTCATTATTTTTGTGTCTGCACGGCGACCCATGTATACCTTCAGTATAAGCATTTAGTTGAAACCTTAGTTTAATTTATGATGGCTCTTGTTGTAGTGTCTAATGATGTCATAAATCAAAATTGTGATTTTCAATTTTGAACATATTAATTTATATGTATTTTTTATCCTAAACTTAAGTTGAAAATCGTGTGTTTACACGACCTTTTGTATTTTATTAAAAAATAGTTTACATATTTTGTTGACAGTGCTTAAACACCATTTTCACCATCAACTTTTTTGCATAAAAGGAACCAAAGTCAATAACCAACATAGAGATAGGGTTTTAAATTAACCAATTCCACAAGTGTTGGTAAATATTTGCATGCAGGTAAAGTATACAAGAAAACACACAAAAACAAAGGACAAAGTGCTGAATGAAAAACATGTGTCAACTTTGGACTTCACCACATATACACTTGGACAAATGGGCCAACACCACTCAAACCAGGCCCAAGCAAAGGGACCCCACGTGGGCAACACTCCAAGCCCAAGGGAGAAGCCAACGACCAAGGCAGAGCCCGAGGGGAGCCCAGCCCTAGCTCTGCCGATCCTCGGCCTGGCCAGGGTATCAACCGATCTCCTAGGCCCACCAAATGGGCCCAAACTTTGTGGCAGGTCTCCAACAGGCGCTTGGAGGCCATCCCCACCGTCCACGGATCTGGTGGGTCAATCGATCCCTAGGGGACATGGTGGTTCGAACGATCCCCGAGGGGGTCCGCTGGATCCCCCATTTAATGTACCACCTTAGGGGGTCTAGCACACCCATAAAAAAGGGAGCGAGGCCACCAGATTCAATATGCAAGAAGTTGAGCATCAAATTCCACGTCTATAGGTGTTACACTTAGGCCCTGTTTAGATCCCACCCAAAAACCAAAAATTTTCAAGATTCCCCGTCACATCAAATCTTGCGGCACATGCATGGAGCATTAAATGTAGGTAAAAAGAATAACTAATTGCACAGTTTGCCTGTAATTGACGAGACGAATCTTTTAAGCCTAAATAGTCTATAATTGGACAATTTTTGTTAAATACAAACGAAAATGCTACAGTAGCCAAAAGCCAAAAAAATTCGGAACTAAACGCGCCCTTAGTGTAGAGTAAAGGAAGAGTGAGGGAGAGGGTTTGGCGGAAGTGCCTGGTCTATTGGCCACGCTCCATCTTTGTACCTCAACGTGTATGATCTCACTGATCTTAAGCCATAATGGCTTGGGTAGCTAATAAGATGCAACTTTAGGGTATGTTCGTTTGAACTTATCAGCTAGAATCTACAGTATTTTTCTTTCACAACAAAACAGCTCCAGCCGGCTTTAATACTAGCCGAACAGACCGTGATTAATTTAGACCACTCATAATGGCTTAGGTTGATAATTTAGATACAGTTTTAAGGATTACTTTATCTTACTTTTTTTAATTGCAAAGATGGATAAGTATTGAGAAAATAGAGTAGATCTCATCGATGCTACAACTTTCGTATACAAAGTACCTTTCTCCGATACTATACATGTTAATGACCTCAAATAATAAAACTCAAAACTAGAAATTTGTAGATCCCAATAAGAACTACAATTTTCATATACAAAGGGCCTATTTAGATCTTCTCCTCTAAACTTTAGAGCTCTAAACTTTAGAGCACTTTAGCTTAGTTTTGAGATTTGAAGCTCTAATATAAGGTGGGCTAAAATTTAAAGCTAACTTTAGAACACATATTTGATACTTTAGCTCTAAAATTTAGAGGTCTAAAGTTTAGTGGAGCGGATCCAAACAGACCCAAAGTATCTTTATCCCACGCCATGCAAGAAAGTTAAAGTTATGATTTTTCTAAAGTGACAGGCCTTGGTACGCGATTCATTGCACCTGGCATTAGCATCGACCATCACTTAGCGCAAACTTCAAGTGACATCATGATTGCTGATGGGATGAGGCAACGCTTGCCATGACGAGTTCTTCCTGGCTGCCACTTGTCAACCAGTAAGTACTTCCCGCTTGTTAATTTTATTTTTTCTCTGTCTACCGATATGGCTTCTCAATTGTCGCTCTCCTTTGCTTCTGAATTAGAGTACTTCCCGCTTGCCTTGTAGTTTGGTGAATGCTTGAGAAGCCCTACTACAGATTCGACATTCAGTGTCGGCACCATCACTGCTTGTTTCTTAAAAACCGGCAGTGATAGTGGCTGACGGCCCAACACTACCGGTTTTTTTATAAAACCAGCAGTGATAGGATCAACCGGCAGTGATATCTGGGTCATCACTGCAATTTTATATCACTGTCGGTTTTAGCCATGAACCAACAGTGATATTGGGTCATCACTGATAGTTTTTGGGCTAAAACCGGCAGTGATACTATCATGCCAGTTCGTGGTTTGAACCGGCAGTGAGAGGTTGCACGAAAAACTTTATAACTTTCTCATATGATGTCTGATGATGATGAACATTATACCAAAGTTGTAGTACTTTTCGAGATCGACAACTTTGTAGTTCAAACCTTTTTGATTTGAGATCATTTGATATCCAAATATGTACCATAAAATTTTATAGAGTTGATACCAAAGGGATCCATATGCTCTAAAGTCATGAGTGAGTGTGTAGTGGTAGAAAAGGATCTCGGACGGAGAAACAACCAAAATAAAGGTTGTAGATCCCGAAAAGTTATGAACTTTGTAGTTCATAACTTTTTTATTCAAAGTTGCTTTGATGTGAAGTTATTTGTTCACAAGATTTTATATAAGTTAATACCAAAGGAATTCATATGCTCTATAGTCATAAGTGAGTGTCTAGTTGTAGTTAAGGATCTCGGATGGAGAATCGCCCAAAACACAAGTTGTAGATATTGAAAAGTAATGCAACATTATAGTTGACAATTTTTTGTTTGAAATCCTCTATCCAATGAAATTACATTTGAAATTCGAATTTTTCAAATGACCTTAGATGAACAACCAAAACAAAAGTTGTAGATCTTGAAAAGTTATGCAACTTTGAAGCTGATAACTTTTTTATTTGAAATCATTTATTGAAGCAAAATTATGGCTGACCTTTTTCAAACGACCTCGGATGGAGAAATGACCAAAACCAAAGTTATAGATCTCAAAAAGTTATAAAACTTTGTAGTTGCCAACTTTTTCATTTGAATTTGTTTAGGGTCTCAAATATTTATTTTAAAATCGGATGAAAATAGAATGAGGAGGACGAATATCCCAAATGGACACAAGTGTGTTACAGGTGGAGTGGTTAGAGGACGAATGTGCGAAGCATGAGGCTAGGGGTTCGAGGGCTGCTAGCCGCAAAGTGCGCAAAAAGGGGCCGTTCACTGGTCTTGTTCAGACCAGCCAGCCGGCTGCTTCCCCTCTCAAGTTACTGTTCACCAAACCAGCCGAACAGTGTTTTTCTCTCATAACAAACCAGCCGGAACAGTGTTTTTCAGCCAGACCAGCGAACGGGGCCAAAATCTTGTGACTGGTATTAAATGAAGTGACTGTGGTTAGCTGGTGGGGTATCTCCTAGTATTAAAAAATTGCTATTTTCAGCTCTTTTTTATTTCATTTTTTTGTTTTCTGAAAACTTTATCACTGTCGGTTCTAAAACTGACAGTGATGAGCCCCCCCCCTCGCTACCGTTTTGGTTGTGCCGGTTCAAAAACCAGTAGTGATGGGGTTTTTGAACCGGCAGTGATAGTCCGTTCTAGGGTAGTGAAGGTTACGTACTATCGTACTCCCTCCGTTCCAAAATAAGTGTCGCCATGGTATTCGTGCCGGTTAAATTTTCTCAAGTTTAACTAGATTTATAGAAAGTATTATCAATATTTATATCTTGAAATAAGTTTATTATAAAAATAAATTCAACGATCTATATAATGATACTAATTATGCACTATAAATATTAATATTTCTTATATATATTTTGTCAAAGTTAAAATGTTTGACTACACGAAAAGCAAGAACGACATTTATTTTGGGACAGAGAGTAGTTCTTATATTATCGAGAATTATATACCATAGAATCTAATTGAGTTGTTTTATTTGTTAAGATATAGGGGTCTCATTTTATTTGTGTTTCGCTCCAGAGCCACTTAATTCTAGGTACGGGCCTGTTGGCATCATCGCTTGGTAACAGTTAGCATTGTGTCGCCGGCCAAACACACAGAAAGCTCAGCAAATGTCTGACTGCCGCTGCACCCTTTTGTTGTCATCTTCGCGGGCGATGAAGCCAATGCCGCTTTGGGTTCATCATCAAGCAAATTCTGGCTTGGCTTGCTAAAGAACAAGAGAGAGAGAGAGATGTCGCGGCGCCGGCAGGGAAGGAGTGCCCGATCCCCATTCTCGTCGCCTCACGCGTGTGGTAGTGAGAAGCAAGCGGTGCAGCGCGCGAGCAAGGAGGTTAGGTATGGCCGGCGCCGGCACACCGCGTCCAGTTTCTACAGCCGCTCCTCCTCCTCGTCAGGTACTATCTCGTCTGGGTCTGGGTCTGGCTACGTATTTTCCAGCAGCTCTCTCCTCTCCTCTATCTCCATGGACATGGAGGCGTCCATGCACCTACAGTTAAGGATGAAAACGAAACGGAAATATCCTGAACTGAACCGCATTAATCCGATCGAATCCGCATTTTTTTTTTGTTCGACTTTACCTTTTTCGCTTTCGCATTTCAAATGTAAAAGTAGAAAATGGTTTAGACATTTTTTGACCGTTTTCTACTTTTCTACTTTTAATTTGAAATATTCCGAATTGAAAATTCAGTTTAAACCGAATTTGGCCAACTGCACAGGTCATACAATCCAATTACTGGTTGTTCATCACGCAGCTGCGTTCTTTCTACTGGTGGCCAGCTGCCCTCTCTTATAGACGGCGCCCAGCCTCATCTCTCTTCACCTCACGAGATGATGCTAAATGTCAGGAAACCAGCAGCATCTACACGAAAGCCCACCTGGACCATAGCCCATCAAACTCATCGGTTTAACCCCCTGTAAAGTCAATCATTTGATAGTTTTTGCATCAGCCGAATAAATCTTTGTTACTCAAAAAAAAATCTAAATAAATCTTTAAAATAAAATACTACATCTATTCTAAAAAGATTAATAAAATTATTCTGACTCAGTTCGAGTTCATGTTTCTATAATATGCACTTGTTAATTATTATATGCACTTAACTTGATCATGTATGCACTTAGTCATGCACTTGGTCTACGGGTCGGTATTCCGTATTGAGTTTTCGTATATCGACCGTGTTCGACATAAATCCGCTCGAATTGGTTCGTTTTCGAAATTCTCGATAATTCGTAAGTTCGTATTCGTTTTCGTGTCCGGTTTTACCGTTTTCGCTTTCGTTTTTGTATTTCAAATGTAAAAGTAAAAACAATTTAGGAGTTTTTCGATCGTTTCCGACCGTTTTCATCCTTACCTGCAGTACTTATTGGAGCTGGACGAGGAGAAAAAGGATATCGAGTCTGTTGTTCATGGTGAACCAAAACCAATCAATAAGAACCGCAGCAGGGAAACGGAGGAGAAAGGGGAGGGGATGAAGCACATCAAACGCCTGGTCCAGGAATTCGCCGGTGATGCGCCGTCCGCAGAGTGCAGATCAAAGACAGCGGCGGCGACATGGGCGTCCTGGAGAACTGGATCATCTACCTGGGCGCCGGCTGGATTAGCCACCTCCCTGACGGTGCATCTGCAGAGAGAATCGACTATAGCCCTTTTGCTCAGAGCTGGATTCAGGTCCTCCCTAAAATCACGGACACCATCTGCCTGATGACGCCTTTCTTTCCAGGTCGTGCTGCCTCCATCTCCATGCTCAGCATTTCCGGGGAAGGACCTGAGACTGAGAAGTGAGACCAACCAGCGTGGGGACGAACAGGGCCCTGGGGACGAAGCTAGCATCCCGGATCAATTACATTTTGCAAAGTTTATCAAGGAAACCATGTTGAAAATGCTTGCTTTTGTTGACTTCCTAGGCAATCAAGCTGTTCTTCGCAGTGGGGCGCCGATCCCAGACGTGAAGGACGATCTAAGTATCTTGCTCCGTGTGCGCTCTGCTCTGTCCAAGTCGTTGTCAGAGATGCAGTTGTTATTCCATTCCCCAACCTCTGCACAAGTTGAAAGTATGCAGGGCGAGATAATCAGCCTCTTGTCAGCAAAAGAGGCCAAGTTGGATTAAATCATATGGAGCGGAATGGAATGTATTATGATTTATGTCCTGCAGTCCATAGACGACGGCGAAGAAGACTTGTTTAGTTCGCACGGATCATCCGACATTAACAAGGCCACTCGGTTCCCATTACTGATGTACATCAGCTTCATTCGGTTGCATTTTACTCGTCCATGTCTCCAATTGTGTCTGAAGCAGCTAGACTTGGTAAGTACGTGCCTCAGTTTGGAGACCTATCTCCTTTGAACAGCATGATCGTGGAGATGACGTCTTTTCTACACGAAAGGCTCTTCAACAGGTCAGGGACATTTCCAGATCGAGGCCTGAGGTTTTTGTTCTTGCTCAACAACTCATACTCCATATGGGAGGAGCTCAACCACTTATACTTCACATGGCACGGGATTAACCGTATAAACGACTCTTTTAAAGTCTATGTGGCAGCCCTATATGACAAAGTCAATGAATATAAGCAGAGATATCTACAGGTTATTAGGATCGATGTGTGTGTACCTTTCTGTGTAACCGTAGGATCGAGTAAGCATCCTCGTCTTCCCGGTAGCTGCACCTCAGAGGGTAGATGCCGGTGTAGGGGCAGCTCCGGCTCGGTGGCGAGACGGCGGTCCAGTGTAGACCTACAGGGGAACGACGACAGTGGTGGCGGGCTCATCCCGTCGCTGGCAGCACTCTTTAGGATCGGATTAGGGTTTCTCTGTAGGTGGGTGGTGGCTCCGTTGAACCTCGTAGTCCGAGCCCTCACCCCCACCTTCCTTTTATGTGTGCTGTGCGACAGGGGCCCACCACCGGATTAGGGTTGGGCTCCCCCGATCAGGGAGCAGAGATAAGGGCCCAATAGGCCGTTGGGCCTATTGGTGGAGATCAACTAACATTCTCTCCCTTGATCTCATTGCATCTTTCACTTTCATATCATTTACTTTTGTTCATTCCATTACAGATTAGCTCATAGAGCATGTCTCATCGTCACGGTCCATTGCCGATAGACTTAACAGCTACAACTCACTACTCTGTTCTGAAATAGATACTTATCTTTGGGTCTTCTTTTGTCTAGGAATTTTATAGGCTTTCCCTTAAACCCATGCTAGCTACATGTTCTCTGAACACCATGTCCTCTGAACATGTTGGGTGATAAGCCTTTTATAAGCGGATCCACGAGCATCCTTTCTGTACTTATATGCTCAAGACTTATGACTTGATCCCAGACTTTATCTTTCATAACATAATACTCTATGTCAATGTGTTTGGCAGCACCACTTGACTTATGTTGTGAGTATCTTGTACTGCCAGATTATAATCGCAGTATTACTTTAGTGGTCTATAGATGTCGTCAACCACCTTCAAACCGGGTATGAACTTCGTTAGTTAGTTCACCTGCCCGTTGCCTCATAACACGCTACAAACTGTCATATATTGTGGACGATGTAGTGACAGTTTGCTTTGAGCTTTTCCATGAAATAGCTCCCCTTTGCGAGATAATAGAAAATCCACGTCTGGATATGCATTCACTCTCGCATAATCAGAATCTAAATATCCCACCATGTGGAGTGAATCAGATCTTCTATATGTCATCATGAGGCCTTTCGTTCCTTGCAAATAATGCAAGACTTTCTTTACTAATTTTAGTGTTCTATTCCAGAATTGCTCTGGAATCTGCCAAGTAAAACTCGGTAACAAATGCCAAGTCAGGGCGCGTACATACTTAAGCATGTTGCAAGCTTCTGACAGCTGAAGCATATGGAACCACTTTTACTTTATCGATTGAGCTCATATTGGTTCCTGGGGCATTAAAAATCCCCATATCTGTCGCCCTTGACTATAGGAGCAGGTGAGGGACTACATTTGTGCATACTGAATTTCTTTAAGATCTTTTCTATGTATGCCTTTTGTGACAGTCCTTATACCCTTTTTCTTCTATCTTGGTGAATCTCGATCCCTAGAACGAACGAGGCTCCACCAAGATCTTTCATATCAAATTTCTTTGTCTCAGTAGTAGACTGACATCACTACTAGCAAGTAAGATATCATCTATATACAGGACAAGGAAGATAAACTTCCCATTCTTAAACTTTGTATTGACACAATTGTTCTCTACATTCTCTTTAAACCCAAAATTCTTTATTGTCTGATCAAACTTCAAGTACCACTATCTTGAAGCTTGTTTTAATCCATGAATGGATTTCTTTAGGCGGCATCCCATTCGTTCTTTTCCTTCCATGACAAAACCTTTCGGTTGTGCCATGTAAACATTTTCCTCCAAGTCTCCGTTGAGAAATGCCGTCTTTACATCCATTTGATGTAATTCTCAATCGTAATGTGCCACTTATGCTATTATGATTCTGAAGGAAACTTTACATGAGACTGGAGAAAAGGTCTCATTGTAATCAATCCCTTCTCTTTGCATAAAGCCTTTTGCCACAAGTCACACTTTATATGTCTCTATATTCCCTTGAGAGTCATGTTTAGTCTTGTAGACCCATTTATAGCCTACTATTTTGACTCCATTAGGAATTATTTCCAAACCCCAAACTTTATTGACATTCATCAATTTCATTTCATCTTCCATGGCCTCAAGCCACTTTGATGAATGATCACTTCTCATGGCTTCTTCAAATGAGGTGGGATCATCCTCCATTTGAAATTCCTTAGTGTTATACACTTCATAATCAGCAGAAATACCTGATTTTCTAACTCTTTGAGACCTTCTAGGGGCCTCCACATTTGGCACAACTTTTGTTTGAGGCTGTTGTTGCTCCCCCTCATGTGTGGCAATAGGTTCTATAGGATCCTGAGGAACAGGTTCCTCATCGTCATTCATTGTTGCCACAGGTGGGATAACAATAGGTGCTGGCACCACAGTACTTAGCACTATCGGTGCAGCGACAGCAGGTAGTGAGAAAATTGGCTCATGAATCATTGGAGTAGGCGCATACATCCGCTTCACTTCAAGGTCAATTTCTCAAGCTACCATGCTCCCCCTCATCTTTTCATCCTCTAGGAAAACAGCGTGTCTCGTTTCCACAAACTTTGTATGTCTCTCTGGACAGTGGAAAACAAAAACCTTTTGACTTTTCTGTGTTGCCAATGAAATGGCACCTTACTGTTTTTGAATCTAACTTCCCAATGTTTGGGTTAAATACTTTAGCCTCAACAGGACTCCCCCACACACACGCAAGTGGTTTAGTGAGGGTACACTTTCTGTCCACAACTCATACGGTGTTTTGGGCACCGATTTACTTGGTACTCTTTTGAGAATATGAATGGCGGTTTTATCACCTCCATCCACAGACTCAACTGTAAGGTGGAGTAACTTATCATACTACCCACCATATCCATCAGGGTACTATTGATTCTTTTAGCTACTCTATTCTGCTGAGGTTCACCCGGTATAGAATACTAGGCTACTATGCCATTCTTTTAGGGTATGCCGACCGTAGTACTCCCCCACGATCAGACCTGACTATCTTAATCTTTAATATCTTAAATTTATCCAATGCTTCTGTTCTTTCTTTGATTGGATAAATATAGCCATAATGGGAGTAATCATCTGTGAATATTATGAACGGATCATAACCATCCACACTCTTTACAGGAAAGTTGACCACAGATGTCTGTGTGAATAATCTGTAAAATTCCTGCGCTTCGTTTGTCATCTTTCTTAATCTTCTTTACATACTTTTCTTTTATGCATTCCCTGCATTGAACTTAATCTGAGAGCTCTAATGGAGGAAGAATATCATTCTTAACTTGTCTTTCTATTCTCCCCCTCGAAATATGGCTTAAACGACAGTGCCATAATTTCGACAACGCATCGTGAGCTCTCTTATGCCACCTTTTCTAGATTAACACTCTGTGACCAGCTGCTATATCAGCTAAGTGGCATATGTCTTTGAAGAGCCAGTGAACTGACTCTTTATTCTATCGAGGTACTCGGTGACCGTGTCACATTCTGAGATTGAGCCCACAATTGCAGGTTCAATCATGTTCTTTATCACAGCTAAACATTTCTTGTTTGTAGTGACCCACTTCCTATGCTCAAAAGCCATAGGATATCTTTTGGGATTCAAAATCCCTTTCTTTAGTTGCCCATGTGGCATCATTCTCTTTTTGTCTCCCTCACCGGTGCCACAATCTTAGTGGAACACGGTGAGGTGACTACCCAATCCACCTTAGACAAGATGAAAACTAGGTCAAAACTTTTCTTAACATAAAAATAACACCATTTGCATGCCTTGATTTCAACGTTGGTCAAAATCAAAACATACAATTATTCTTATACACTAATTCTACATCACCGTTGGGCAGAAATAGAATTAATGCATAAATCTTTAACTTTCACAACTGTTCTTACACACTAATTCTACATCACTGTTGGGCAGAAGTAGAATTAATGCATAAATCATTAAAATTAACATCTGTTCTTATACACTAATTCTACATCACCGTTGGACAGAAGTAGAATTAATGCATAAATCATTAACATTATGATATTGTTATTAACAACGTTGGTCAGAAAATAACAACATCATAATTTTATCAAAACTCTTTTTCTCCAATTAAATACCACATTGGTTCAAAATAACTGGAGAATCAACAATTTCTTTAGCAGCGGAAAAACTTTCTTTTGCTCCAATTAAATATTAAGTTGGTACAAATTAACTGGAGAATAAACAATTTCTTTGGCTGTGGAAAAATTCTCTTTTCCTTGAATTTTACCCACATCGAAAATTGTATTTTTGATTTCCTTTAATCCATTAATCAATTTCCAGGAAATAAAGATTTACTGGAAAAACTTTTCTTTTCTCCGGTTAAATATCATGTCGGTTCAAAATCACTGGAGAATATACTTTTTCTTTAGCAGCGGAAAATGTATGCTCAATTTCTTGAATTTTACCCACAGGGAAAAATTACTTTTTCTATTTTTCTTTTGAGCCAATTTGCATTTTCAATTTTCCAGGAAATAAACATTTACTGAAAAAAAGAAAAAGCATGAAAAATTCATTATCTATTTTTTTCAGAAGCTTTTCTGGTTCATATCTATTTTCTGGAAAAATAACACGTTGGTGTAATTTTACCAGAAATTTTAAACCATTGGAATTCATTCAAGTCAGCTTCTGAAATTAAATAAAACCTTTCTATATTCTTCTATTCATTTTTGGCCTAGCCTGTAGGAACAGTGTACAGCCTATCAGTTACAGTACACGGCCCCGGCCTGCTAAACAGCCTGGCCCAGCTCTGTGCGCGACGCCCGGCCGCACCCAGGCCGCAACCTGGGCCTGGGCCGGCAAAGTGCCGCGCGGTGCGCTCGCCTGCCTGGGCCGTGTTTGGCCCAATAGCGCTCCACCGTCGGATCACATCCGATGGTCGCCCGGCCGTCTCGCTCGATCAAAAGCAACCCGACCGACCGCGTCGGCCGAAACCCTAGCCCATTCTGTCTTCTGCCTCTCTCTCTTCGCTGCTCTTCTTTCTTTCTCCTTATCACAACAGCGCCGCCATAGCGAGACACCGAGAGCCAGCGAAGGCAGTGGAGCGGGCAGACACAGCGCCATCGCCGGCCCCCTCGTCGGCGTGCGTGCTCCCTGATGGGTGAGCACGCCGCCGTCGAGCGGCCTGGCCGCGGCGCCCCCTTCGTCGAATCCCGGCGAGCAGTGCCCCCGGCCTGGTCTTCTTCTTCCGCGCCAGCGAAGGGTCACCCCGACGCACAGCGAGGTAGATGCGTCCCCCTTTTTCCCCTTTCTTCTCCGATTTGGGTCTTGTTCCTCTTTTCCGAACTGGCTAGGGTTTGGATCTTCCCCTTCGGATTTAGGGTTCGGCATCCGACCTTCCCCTTTTCCCCTTCTGTGATTTGGATTTCTCTTCTCTTATCCGAATCTTATAGTTGGGGATTAGGGTTTAGATCTAGGGTTTGGGTTCATTTTTTTTATTTCTTTTCTTTTCGGAGTTCATCCGAATCTCTTCCCTTCCCCTTCTTCCCCTTTCCCCTTTCTTTTGGGATTAACCCGATTTGGGATGGGGTTAAAATTAGGGTTAGGTCTTAGGGTTCGGCCAAATCCGAACCCACTCTTCTTCTTCTTTCTACTATTTCTCTTCCCGTTGAAGGCTTTTACGGGTTTAGGGTTTGGATTAAAGTGCCGAGAGCCCTATCTCTACTCTGATCCGAATGGATCTGTTCTTTTCCCCCCGCGCGGTGGCGGTGGTGACCGGGTTCCAGTGACATCCGCCACCCCCGGTCCCTTTTCTTTGCTTTTACCCGGTTAGGGTTAGGATTACACAGAGGCAACCTGCTTTGATACCATTGTTAGGATCGATGTGTGTGTACCTTTCTGTGTAACCGTAGGATCGAGTAAGCATCCTCGTCTTCCCGGTAGCTGCACCTCAGAGGGTAGACACCGGTGTAGGGGCAGCTCCGGCTCGGTGGCGAGACGGCGATCCAGTGTAGGCCTGTAGGGGAACGACGGCGGCGGTGGCGGGCTCATCCCGTCGCTGGCAGCACTCTTTAGGATCGGATTAGGGTTTCTCTGTAGGTGGGTGACGGCTCCGTTGAACCTCGTAGTCCGAGCCCTCACCCCCACCTTCCTTTTATGTGTGCTGTGCGACAGGGGCCCACCAACCGAATTAGGGTTGGGCTCCTCCGATCAGAGAGAAGAGATAAGGGCCCAATAGGCCGTTGGAGATCAACTAACACAGGTATCTTGGGCACCACTGTTGAAATTTTTGCTCAATATACTAAACCCTCTTCTCTTCTGGAGAAACTACAACCCACTGACGATGTTCGAGTCTGAGTTCAGGAAGACGTATACCCCCCAAAAGCTGTGGAAGGTCCCAAATACTGTGCTGAGGATAAGTCTGCGCAAAGCTATCACCGAGATCATTATCAAATCAGGCTATACAAAATACATAAATGATAACAATATTACCACCCCAAGAGTAACTCCCCAGGGGCTGGAGGAGATGTTGCAAGATCTATTCGAAGGATCATATTATGGTACACATTTATAGTGCACCAATGAAGTCGATCACTGCTGGTTCCATTTCTGTTGGTTTCTGAATGAAATGTTGTTGCTTCAATTAACTTGGCTTCTGAAGATGTATGTGAACCAGACACCTAAAGCATCATCAAATTTTCATTTGTTTATTTATATATTTTTTCCTTTCATCTTTTAAACAAATAAGGAACATCAAGAGTTGTGTGAACCCTCTGCTTAAGATTTTGCTCTCATAACTGATATTTATATACTCTCTTCGAACCAAAAGCCTCCTGAATTGTCATTCTCAGAATACGTTCGTGTGCATTAATTGAAAACGTTGTTTATGCAAGTCTTGCCAATTTTTTTTGAATTACACAGTACAACGCAAACACCCACGATGCACGCACACTCACCCCTGTAAACGTACGCACGCAAACCCTACGAGTATCCTCAAAGTCTTGCTATTTTGAAGCTATATCAGATCAGTTTCAGTCCATGTGGCGCTAGAGATGAATGCATCAGTCACACATTTGCTCCACGGTAGACACTGATTTCCTGGATGCAGAACCTCTGCATTAGCAGAGAGGCACTGGTTGCGGCTCCAGTTCCAATTTGTGTAGAAAACAAAAAGTACAAGTACGGCTTCTCTCCCCAATAGCAACATCCTCTCATGTAGTTGACTAGCACGATTGCCGGCACAAATAGCGTGTGTACCGTGAGTACGGGGTACTCAGAGGGTTTATCCAACATAGATATATAGTTATAGTGGATGCCTAGGTAAAATAGGTTACTACTAGAATCTAACAGGTTTCCCTAGAGTTAAAACCCTAGGAAAATACTCTAAAAACCGCAGGGAAACATATTCCCTATGAATTTTGGTAAGGAAAGGTTCCTAGAGAGGATTTCGACGAGAAAGAATTAATGCCCTAGGTTCCTGACCAAAATCCTAGGGAAACCAAGCTTTCCCTAGAGATTTTGAGTCGTAGGGATGCTGTCCCGCTGCCCGTACATCCAGCGTGTAAAGTAGTTTTCCCTAGGATTCATTGCCAGGGAAACTCAGTTTTCTTATATAAATTTGAATATACCAATATATTTTTGTGCTAATTCAATATTTATTTTTATATAAGTCGAATCTATTATTGGTTCATTTCTCTCGGATCTCCATTAATTCACACTACAAACGAATCACAGTCAGAAGTAATTTTTTACTGAAACGCCCAGTATTTTTGTTACAAGTGCATCTTTCATATCTTTATTTACAGAACATGAATGCTCTAGCTCTATCCTGTGAATCGGAGCATACATCAATACCAAGTTATTGTCGCCTGCACCAAAACAAAATCATGTTATCGTGATGAAAAATCAGCTTTTATTTAGATATTTTGAAGAAAAGACTTCAGATTAATGCAGATCAGTAGACCAAATCAAATGCGGAAGCAAACAAGAAGCAAGGAAGAGACAACGAGAGGGAAAAAAAGCCTAATCCATCGAACTCACTTGTTCTTGTCGCATCGCATCCTAGGGATCTTGCTGCCTCCACAGCAACGTTATTGGAGATGAGCCCAGCACGTCCTTCAACAGGAGGAATGTGAGCGCCAGGGCCGCCCCTGCGCGTTGGCTCTGATCCACGCCTCCTCGCCGTAGGCCGCCGACGGCGACTCGTCACGGAAGCGGAAGGGCCGCACGCCACCGCCTCCTCGCCACAGGAAGATGACAGCAACGATGCGCCGCAGCTGCGCCAGTGCCGCCCCCGCTCTTGGCTCTGACCTGCTCCTCCATAGTTGCTTTGAATCTGAGAGAAATCAAGGAAGAAGAGAGACAATAGTAAGCGAGGTGGGGAAAGTTTTGAAACAGAGTGCGGTGAATGAAATAGATGATGAGAGTTGAGGTGATAAGGTTGTAGCGGGCTCCACCATGCACAGGAAGAGTGAGAGAGAGTTCAGATTTTTCGCTTCGCGCCCATAGAAATGTCGCTAGGGTTTTCAAGTTTTCCTAGGGAACCATTTAAGGGCCTATTCGGCTGTTATTAAAGTTGGCTGATAAGCCGGCTGAAGCTATTTTGTTGTGAGAAAAAAATACTATAGATTCTAGCTGATAAGCCGGTTGATAAGTTCAAGCGAACAAGCCCTAACTTGCTGCTGACATGGTACTTTTCTCTCGAGAAAACAACCAAGCCCTAGGGAAAGACAAGGTTTCCCTACGGTTTTCAACACTATCCTAGGGAAAGATACTATCCCTAGTGCTGGGACTTGAATATGAGCCGCGGAGGTCGGTGCGCAACACAGCAAAAGGGACTAACGATTAATCAATTGTTGGAGTGATGTGCAGGACGGTGAGCCAGAGGCCTTCATTCTCGCACCTCCGCCCGGCGAAGGTCAATGGCTGCAGCGAAGGTCTGTTGGGATGGCCCAAGGCGGAGGCTCTTACGGTATCAGCGAAGGCGATGACCTAGGCAGCAAGACGGAAACTCAGGCGAGAGTTTCTTGGGCGGAGGTCACAGAGGGCTCATGAGGACCTCCGCTAGGAAGGAAGAGGCTCCCGAAGGCGATGCGACGTTGGGCCGTGGGCCGTCTGTAAGCCCGCAGGCGCGGCCCAAGGAGTAGAGGCGGTTTGGGATGAGAGTAACTAGATTACCCCTAGCGGTTCGTATTGGCAAGCGGATATTCCTAGAATGTGCCTTAGCTGTCTTAGGGCAAGAATATAAAGTAGGAAAGTGGCCAACAGTGTACTATAAAAGGGGGACTTGAGCCCTGTGTAAGTTGGTTGGTGAATACATTTATTAAACCCTAAATCTACCTAGGCTCACCTACCATCTTCCTAACCTTCGCCCAGGGCATCTGGCTAGGGGAAGGTCCCTCCACGTCCTACCTACTGGAAACCCGGTTTTCCAACATTGGCACCCACCGCGTGTTGGCCAAGCAAAACCCACAATGGCGAGAAAGAGAGCAGAATTCGCAAGAGCACCTTCGGAGTCTACTAGAAGGGGAAGACCTAGGCGTAGCGCCCGCAACACCTAGGCTACCGCTATCGAAGAACCCAACATCGAAGAAGATGCTATGGATGATCAGCCTGCGGCGATCGAAGAGGAACCGACGCAACAACCAACCCTAGAGCAAGTGCTCCAATAGCTCCAAGCTCAGTTGCAGAGTACACAGCACGAGAGAGATAGGTTGGTGGCAACCTTCGCCGCAAACCAGAGGGCAGTCTAAGTGTCACTGCAGGCAGCAGAGATCAGGCAACAGTTGGCCGTCCTACAAGCTGAAATACAAAGCATGCAACCCACCCAGTCTCCTTCCAGCACGCCCAGCCAGCCCCATTCAGTAAATCAAAGCCAAGCCAACCCTTCGCCAAGAATGGCCTCCCAACCAACCTTCGGCACTCCTTACACCTTACCAACGCCCCACAGAGCTATAGACTCTAAATCCCCATTGTCCAAAGGAATCCAAAACTCACCCTAGCCTTCTTCTTATAAACCAATTACCCTATCCAAATTCAATGGGAGATCCGATCCGCGCCAGTTCATCATGAGTTTCGAGGCAGCTGTAGCCTCCACGGGCGGGAATGACACGGTCTTGGCCAAGTCATTTGTTATTACAGCCGAAGGCGATGCATTTGCATGGTATTCAATGTTGAGGCCAAGTTCAGTATATTCATGGGAGGACCTCCGCGACAAGATCTTCGCTAACTTCAAAGGGTTCACCACCGAGTCATTGACGTCAATGGACTTATTTTAGTGCAAGCAAAATCAAGGCGAAGCCCTAAGGGATTATTTTCAGAGATTCGTGCAGCTCAAAGCGAATGCACCAAATGTTCTAAAGGATGTGGCAATTGAGGCCGCAATCAAAGGTCTCCGCATCGGAGCCTTCACAGCTCATCTAGCTCGGGAGAAGCCAACCACCATAGAAGAGATATATAATGAGTTTGAGAAGTATTGCATGTCAGATAACAACCTTCGTAGAAGGATAAAGGAGCAAAATCAGAGCAAATAGTACCAAGGGAACAACAGAAATGCACAAAGGGGCAACAGAAGCCAAGGCCAGTCATAGCCTCAGCAACCACCAGATCAATAAGGATTTAATATAGAGCAGCAAGGGAACAACCAACAACAGCAGCAGATGCCGGAGGGAACACCAGACAAAGCACTACAGAAGCAATACGAAGGCAATAAATACAATCAAAGGAAGAACTAGAACAAAAACCAAGAACCAAGATAGCGAAGGCAGTATTGTTTCTTCCATGGAGAGAACAAAGGGCACATCACCAGAGATTGCCCAGATGTGAAGGAAACTCAAGAAAGGATAAAGAATAGGGCAAACCCTCAACCTCCGCAACAACAACTTGCTAGAGAAGTCAACCATACCTTTATTGCACCTTCGCAGCAGCCATATTGCCCAATCTATCCAAGTCTTAACTCCAGTCAAATCCACCCATCCACCTTAGCAGCCACATACTACCCTAACTTTTTACCTGCATGGTGACCAAGCCCCAGCAGCAAGGGTAGGCCAATAATCAGTGGGTAGAAGCCAACCTTACTTACATAAACCCAAGGCCTTCGCACATAACATTCATAGAGACAAACCAGCCAGCTCAAGTTCATAATAGACAACTTGAAGCATTACCTCCACCACCACCGCCACAGCTAGATGCGCCCAAAAATGAGCCCAACCTAGAAAACCAACTCAACCCTCATACACCACTACCTACCATTGGCATGATACTACCAATAGCCGGAGGTTCTTCAATGGAATTCTAGACAAAGAAGCAAAAGAAAGATCATCTGAGGCTTGTCAACAACATAGCAGTGCAGGGTCCAATACGCTACACAAATTGGTCGAAGACACCCATCACATTCTCAGAGCAAGACTTGCAGTTGGAAAGCTATCCCCACACTGATGCTATTGTAATCAAGGCCAATATAGCTGGTTGGGAAATTAACAGGGTCCTGATAGACTCTGGGAGCTCAGCAGATATCATCTTCGTTAATGCCTTCAATCAGATGAAGTTAAGCAGAAGCCAACTACAGCCTTCGGACTCCCCATTGATTGGCTTTGGAGGAAAGAAAATTAACACATTAGAAAAAATCTTTCCACTAGTGTCCTTCGGAGGTCCAGAAAATGTGAGAACCGAGTACATAACCTTTGATGTAGTAGACCTCTACTATCCATACAACGCCATTTTTGGCAGAGGGTTTGCAAACAAGTTCAATGCAACAATCCATATGAGCTATTTGTGCATGAAAATACCCACCTTGCACGCGCGTCATCACAGTCCATGGTAGCCAGAAGGAGGCAAGAAACATAGAAAGAGCCATCTACAAGTCCCAGCGCAACGTCAAGACGGCCAACTGCAATGCGTTGGAGCCTCCGGATATGCCGAAGGGCAAAATAGATCCCAAGGACCAAGAAGAAACAAAATCAGTCCCCCTAGAGAATGCGGTGCCGGACTTAAAAGTAATTATCGGAGGCAAACTTTCAAAGGAAGAAGAAGCAGAACTAATAGAGACCCTAGCCAAAAACAAAGATTTCTTCACCTGGTCAGCCTCCGATCTGCAAGGAGTCAGCAGATACATAATTCAGGATTCACTTGACTTGAATCCAAAAGTAAGGCAAAGAAAGTAGCGGCAAAGGAAAATGTCGGAAGACAGAATTCTGGCAGCGATGGCAGAGGTCCAGAGATTGCTAGATGCAAATGTTATTAGAGAAGTCAAATATTCAGAATAGCTGGCAAATGTAGTGTAACACCCCGGGTGTTAGTCACAAGTTAAGCAGTGGATTTGGACTTAATTAGGATATGTCAAGCAATGATTATGATCTCTAGTTCATAATTTTGAAGTGATGATGAAGGTGTTGTGGTCCAATCTATGAAATTGAGTCCCAACTTGAACTTGGACAACACACCTTTGCTTACATGTGGACCCTTATTAAGATTTCACAAGAGTAATGTTAAACATGCTTGTTTCATGTACATTACATCAACATGCATCCATCTTGAACAGTGGAAAAGTTTCATGAAGATTGGAGCTAAAGAGTTACATGAAATGATAAGTGACATTTTTGCTTAAATTGCTTCATTTAGCAAATGGAAACATGGGATGTCGACCAAACCTTGCAACCTTGCTCAAACAACTCTAATTCAACTCATGAACAAAAGTCATGAAGGGTTCATGTTGAGCAAATGTCAAGAAAATGCTTCTAAGTGTGGGAATAGCTAAAATTGTCCTTTTCATGATATGGTTTTGACCTATGTTGACCAACTGTCTGGAGTGCTTTCATGGAATTGGACCTTAAATAAAAGTTGAAGTTTGAGTGGAGTACAACAAACTTTATTTTCATACCAAGACCTATTTCAACACCTAAGTGGCTCAAACAGTGGTGTTGGTGTTTCGAGTTACCACCAACGAGTAAATTTATAGTATTGCACGTCTGGCTCGGATGGTGTGCTTAGAGGACACGAGGTTTATACTGGTTTGGGCAAAATATCCCTACATCCAGTTCGTCACTGCTGCTTGTGTTACTACCACCAAAAGTTTGTAGTAGGGGTTACAAATGGGCGAGAGAGGGATAGGTCCCAAGTCTCTAGTGGAAAGAGTGAACGAGTGCCGAGAGCTCGGTTGCTGCTCAGTCATGTGCTTGTGTTGTGCTCTTGTGTGTTTATCTAGCTTGAATTGGATCGGGGTGATTTGATGAGATGTCGTGCCCTTCATGGGATGCCCTGCTTTTCCTTTTATAGGCCAAGGGAAAGCATAGATTACAGTAGAGGAAGAGAGGAGAACGAGAGAGAGAGAAAAAAAGTCCTTCAGGATCGCCAAGTCCTTCTTATCCTACATGCGGGTCCCGCTGACCCTGTAGATGTCAATAGGGACAGCTCCATGTTGTGGCCCTGTCCATCACTGGTGCCATGCACTGGCATCGTCTACCGGTAATGGCGCTCCACTCCGTCCTGGCGAACATCACGGTGAACTAACGCGCCTGTCAGTGTTCGTACGAGGGTTAGATAGAACAGCATTGGTACGCCCAATGCTATTCCTGATGTGAATCCTTGGGTATGGCCCATCGTGGCCGCGGGTTACATCAGGGTGTGTCAGTCTTCTCCCTGGTGTCAAAGCTTTGACCTACGCCCATACGCTTGGACCTAGAGTGGTTGGCGATAGCATGGGTCTCCGTCGAGTGAGATGGAGCCCGTGGCCTCAGGGTCAGGTGAGGCGAAGCCGTGGCTAGAGCTAGGCGAGGCAGAGCCCGCGGCCTTAGGGTCGAGCGAGGTGGAGCGCAAACCCAAGGGTCGAGCAGTGCGGAGCTCATGGCCTTGGGGTTGGGCGAGGCAGAGCGCAAACCCAAGGGTCGAGCAAGGTGAAGCATGCAGCCTTGGGGTTGGGTGAGGCGGAGCCCTCCCCCAGAGGCTGGGTGAGGCGGAGCACAAACCCAAGGGTCGAGCGAGGTGGAGCCCACGGCCTTGGGGTCGGGCATGGCGGAGCGCTGTTTACACCAAAATTTGGAGAGAAGATTTGCAAGAGATCGAAAGCTCCCAAGATTGTGTCATCAGGGAATCGATTGCGTAAAGGTCGGTATCAGCTGATTTGAGTGTAGTACTGGAATCGGCTCTCTTTAGATAGCACTAGCAGATAACGATGATGGGCTACGGTTGGCATCGGGAAATACATATTGGACTCTACAAAAAGGGAAAGATTAGGGTCCAAGTTATCTTACGTTAGGAATGTTCTCTGTTATACCAAAGATTGTGATGAATCGTACTTGAGTAAGATTCACGTTTAGGCTTTGGGTATAAATATTGGACCCCGGCTATTGTAAAGGACACACAATCAATCAAATACAACTTACTTTTTTTGGCTCCGGCCACCCCTTAGGAGTAGGAGTTGAGTAGATCTCGATGAGTTCTTCAACGAGCAGGGTTGCATCAGTCTGGTCGACCTCCGACTTATCTGTAAGTACCGTCATGGCTTATACTTATGTTCATACTGCTGCATCGATACGGTCGACCTCCACTATGACTCTGGTATAAGCTAGTTATCGACTCTTGTGTAGTTCAAGTATGGCTGCATCGATCCGGTTGACCTCCGCTGCTCGAATTAGATTAAGATCAAGTTATCGGCTCTACCTAAGAGTGGCTATCTTTGGTAGATTCATTAAGTTACCGATCTTGCTGGTGTTTTTCATTGTTATTAGTTTGCAGCAACATCAACTTGCCTGGTCGAGATCGATCTAGATCGTCCTTATATCCTTTTAGTCTGTCATTTGCTTTATTACAACATGATATTTCTTACTTTGAACGACGGTTCACATTTTATCGGCTGTTCTATTTCGATCTTGATCGTGCATAGTACGCAGTTAAGGTATGAATAATCTTAAAGAGCTTTGCTGGCTAGTTGAATCTAGTTTATAGTTCACCATTATGGCTGTAATGATCCGGTCGATCCCCACTGATGGCACTGTAGATTGGAGGATGCTAGTTAGTAGATTTGTTTCTGGTTAGGCGTGACCTTAGCTATTTGCTATGCCGGCATCGGCTAAATAGCCAATCGCCTGTGCGTTAATGCCTATAGTGTGCGTCCATGATTCTATTAATCGTGAATAGATCTATGTACTTTAAGGGTTTGATATGTTGTCTTTTTCATAGCTACATCGATCCGATCGAACCCCCCTGTTAGAGATAGCAGGTTGAGTCTGAGGAGTCCATAGGTTTGTTCACGTGAAATAGTCGATTGTCCACGCGCTATAGTCCTCTTCACCTAAATCGGCTATTTTAGCCGATTAGCCGATTCATCCGAGCCTTCACGTATAGCATGTCTTTCAGAAAGCCTATCGAAGTGCGGATGTGTTTGCGGATTCTCCGGTTTTAGTTTGTTACTATCATCATAGTTGCCATCGATTCGATCGAACCTCACTGTTGGTGGTAATAGATTAGATTCAGAGCGTTTGTAGATCCATTCTTAGTCGATTCGTTCATGTGCTATATCTTTTCCTGATTAGATTCATCGGCTCAATACTTTACACTGGCAACATCTATTTAGCTGATGATCTTATTTACACCTACGAGTATTGTACCCGGCAATATGAAATTAATCACTACTCACGAGCTTTACAGTCCGTAACAGCCGATTTCTGTGCATATCGGCTATTCAGTCGCTTTTCACATCTAGCTGCTCCCGAAGCGGCACACTTGGAACTGTCTGGGCACAGACCAGCATGTTCCACCTTAAATTACTGATAAACTTTCTCTCCTTATCAATTGTAGGGTCAAATTGATTGGCACGTCTTGGGAGGAGTACGTAGGATCGGTTATCCCTGTGTTGAAGCTAGGTGGATCTCCAGCTCCATCGAGTAGACCCTTCTGGCTTGCTTGTGTGTCGATGCATTTTTCGTGCCAACACACGTTCTGGCATGCCCGGTGGGACCCCACAATCGTTATGGCGTCTTACAACAACAACGACATTTTTATGGTGCCTTATGAAGACCTACCTGATGGAGATAGGGATGTCATCAGCAAAGCTATAGAAGAATTTTAGAACAAGTATTTGTTGTCCTACACCAAGACACATGACAATACAATTATTCAGAAATATCCACTACCAAGAGTCCTATTGCATGGGCAGACAGATGCAGATGAAGCTGAAGACAGGCATTTCTTCATGGAAGCTGTAAACAAATCTGTTCATGATGCCATATCAAACCATAATGAGATCTTCTTGAACACATTCCATAACACCATGAAAGAGGTGTTTCATGGGTTTTTAGTTGATCAGGTTGGTCTAGCTTATTACAACATTCCACATCCGTCGACTCAAGGGACTAATCAAGCTGGTACTAGCCATCAAGAAGTAGCACCAGCCAGTAATGATGATATCCAGGTAGTTTGGAGTTCATCTGAGCAAGTTCAAGGTGTTACTATGAATCAGATACAGTATAATCCTATATCATCAGTGCAGCATGTGCAACAGCTGGTAGGGCAAGGTGAGAACCAGATGATTAATTTTGGCACATCAGGCCACATACCATCGTCGGCTCAAAAAATAGCACCATCAATTCAAAGGATCCATAGAGATATAGATCCTAGCGTCTATAACCAGAGACTTCAAGCAGCAAGCCAGCAAAGGACCCAGCAGATAGAGATTCCACAAGGATATCATTATGGCACAGATTACACTACTCTTCATATGATTCCAAATATAGAGTACCAGGGTACCTAGAATTTTAATCCACAAACAGGTCAGCAGGTGTAGAGAAATCCAAATTCAAATGCTGATGAGTTGTTGCAGAGAGTGACTGAGATGATGAAGAATTATTTCGGTTTGAAGCTGAAAGGGCAGACCTTCTCGTACAAATGCCCATATCTAGAATGGTATGATTTGGTCGCTCTTCCTATAAATTACAGGCTCCCAGAGTTTGCTAAGTTCACTGGCCAAGATAGCACCAGCACAATATAACATGTCAATCAGTATCTTACACAGTTGGGCGAAGCATCCATTGAAGAGGCCCATCGAGTTCGTTTCTTCTCCTTGTCCCTGTTAGGACTAGCCTTCACTTGGTTTTCATCACTGCCAGTTAACTCCATTGCCAATTGGGCTAACCTAGAGAAGAAGTTTCATACATATTTTTATACTGGGACTGGAGAAAAGAAGATTACTAATTTGACAACTATAAGGCAGAGAACAAATGAATCGGGCACTGAGTTTCTTTAGAGGTTCTGAGAGACTAAAAATTTGTGCTTCTCATTAAACTTGGCTGATGATCAGCTAGTTGCTTTGGCCGTTCAAGGAATGTTGCCAACATGGAGAGAAAAGCTGCTGGGACAAGAATTTGACAACTTGGGTCAATTGGCTCAATGAGTGGCAGCGCTCAATAGCTAATTCCAGAATATGCGCAGAGATACCCGATTCCAAAAAAGTACCACAATGGCCAAAGCCTATAATCCGTATTCAGTCGATGACGGCTATGAGGATGATGAGGGAGAAGAAGTTGCTGCAGCTGAATGGAACTGGGGTAAGAAGACAGTAATGGTGTCAATTCCTTGGGGAAGAGGGGGTCAAAGAGAGCTATGACTTCGACGTCACAAACTCAGACAAGCTCTTTGATTTCTTACTTGAGATGGGATAGATCAAGTTGTCTGATAATCATGTTATGTTGCCCCTTGATCAGTTGAAGAATAAGAAGTTCTACAAGTTCCATAATGCCACTTCTCATTCTACTAATGAGTGTAGAGTTTTTCGGCAGCATATACAGAGGGCTATTCAGCAAGGAAGGCTCAAATTTGATATGCCTCGGAAGATGAAAGTCAATGATAATCCTTTCTCAGGAAATTAGAACATGGTTGATGCTAGGCTGCTCAATGGGAAGACTAAAGTCCTAACATTAGTTAGATCTAAAGAAACTAGAGCAGTCGATTCTAAGATGCAAATATCGGCTGATGAATACAGAGAAATTAGGAGGCGTCATGACGAGCAAAAGAGCCGATATGAGCATGGAGAAACGTCAAAGGATGGGGCGACAAGGCCGCGTGTTACATCTCGAATTTAATTGAATAAATGGCAGCGGTAGAAGGAAAAGGATTATCAGCGTTGGTTAGAAGAGCAAGAATACTAGCGTCAACAAGAGGAAGAGAGGTATTAAAGAAAACAAGCCAAATCACATTGGAATTGTCGTTTTTTAGACATTGCTGGAATGAAGGTTTGAAATTGCCTACCAGAAATAGCTGTCCAGAGTGCAGCGAACAATATTGGGAGTTTAGGCAATCTTAAGCCAACTGCTGGTCTATCCATGCTCAAGATGTGTATCATCATAATAACTTGGATTGACGCTTAAAAATAAAAGTGTTCATGATCGGCTTAGAAAACGAGTTGTTGATCAAAACAGGGCTAATTATGAAGAAGAAAGTAATGAGGGAGAATATGTTTGGCAGGAAGGCCAATGGTGTCCAAGAGGTCTGACAAGAAGCCAGAAAAGAAGAGTACAACGCCTAAGGAACAGAGAGCTAGAACAAGCTCAGGCGTCTGGCAAACCTCAGGTGTGGCGTGCTAAGCAAACAGTCGATAGAAGGCAACCATTGACTAATATTCAAATGGCCTTTCTTTTACCATCAGAGTTTAGAGCTCCAGCAGATCAAGAAATTTATTCAGATTTCGATGAATCGGAGTATAAAGAAATAGTTGCCAAGTTAATAATTATACAACAGGCTATATTCGATAAACCAGTCAAGCATCGGCACTTAAAGGCTTTATATGTAAAAGGTTTTTTTGATAGAAAGCCGATGAACAAGATGTTGGTGGATGGAGGTGCTTCTGTCAATCTTATGCCTTACACCACTTTTTGTAAACTTGGCAAGGGACCAGAAGATTTAATTGAAACTGATATGATGCTTAAGGATTTTGGGGGCAATGCGTCTAAGACCCGGGGAGCAACGAACGTCAAATTGACAATCAGAAGTAAGACCTTGCTCACCACATTCTTCGTCATTGATGGAAAAGGGTCATACAGTTTACTCCTTGGTCGTGATTGGATTCATGCAAACTACTGTGTACCGTCGACCATGCATCAATGTTTGATTCAATGGCATGGAGATGATATCGAACTAGTTCACGCTGATGAGTCTGTAAGTATCGCAATAGCCGATCCAATATTTTGGGAGCTAGAAGACTTTGAGTGCTTTTCTAGCAAGTTGTGGGAAGGAGGCTTCATTAGAATCAATAATGAAAGCCAATAGCCAATCCAAGCAGTCGGCTTTAAAATTTTGTTTTATTGGATAATCCAATAGATGGTACAGATAGCAAACTAGGACATGGCTTCACGTCAGCCGATGAATTAGGAGAGGTGGATATTGGTTTTGGAGATAGGCCTAGGCCAACGTATGTAAGTGCCAAGTTGAGTCCTGAGTATAAGCAAGAGTTAGTCAATATATTAAAGGAATTCAAAGACTGTTTTGCTTGGGAATACTACGAGATGCCTGGTCTAGACCGATCGATTATTAAACATCGGTTGCCAATCAAACCTGGATATCGGCCATTTAAACAAGCTCTGGGGAGATTCAACCCAAACGTGCTTGATGATATCAAAAAGGAGACTGAAAGGTTATTGGAAGCAAAGTTTATCCGACCGTGCCGATATGTAGAGTGGATATCGAATGTTGTTCCTGTGTATAAAAAGAATGGAAAGTTAAGAGTTTGCATCAATTTTAGAAATCTGAATAAGGCCACACCCATGGATGGTTACCTGATGTCGATAACTGATATGTTGGTAGACGCGGCAGTCGGGCTCAAGGTTATTAGCTTCATGGATGGCAATGCAGGATATAACCAAATTTTCATGGCTGAGGAAGACATAGCAAAGACCACTTTCAGATGACCTAGCGCAGTCGGTTTATTTGAGTGGGTTGTGATGACCTTTGGTCTGAAGAATGTCGGTGCAACTTATCAGAGGGAAATGAACTATATTTTTTATAAGTTGATTGGCAGGATTGTTGAAATCTACATTGATAATGTGATGATAAAATCCAAGGGGTACAAGGAACATCTAGCTGATTTGCGGGAGACTCTGGAATGCACAAGAAAACATGGTCTAAAGATGAATCCTAATAGTGTGCCTTTGGAGTATCAGCTGGACAATTCTTGGGTTTCATGGTCCATGAGAGAGGAATCAAAGTTGGTCAAAAAAGCATAAAAGCAATTGATGAGGCGGTGCCCCCGACTACTAAAATAGAGTTACAATCTTTGCTTGGTAAGATTAATTTTATCAGAAGATTTATTTCAAATTTGTCGGAAAGAGTTCTGCCATTTTCTCCCTTGTTGAAGTTGAAAAACGATCAAGAATTTAAGTGGGGTGACGTACAACAAAAGACGTTTGAGGAGATAAAAGAATATATAAAATATCCACCTGTGCTAGTCCCTCCTCGGCAAGGTAAGCCTTTTAAGATGTACCTATCGGCCGATGATAAAACAATTGGACCGGCCTTGATGCAAGAGTTTGAAGGAAAAGAGCGAGTTGTTTTCTATCTGAGTAGAAGACTCCTGGATCTAGAAACAAGATATTCTCCTACCGAAAAGTTATGCTTGTGCTTATATTTCTCTTGCACTAAGTTGCGACACTACTTATTATCGGCCGAGTGTATGGTTGTTTCCAAGGCTGATGTGATCAAGCACATGTTATCAATGCCAATACTGAATGAGAGAGTAGGATAGTGGATTCTTGCATTGTTAGAATTTGACTTAAAGTACGAATCGGCTAAGGCAGTCAAAGGGCAAGTAATAGCCGATTTTGTCACCCAACATCATAAGCCAATTATTGGCTATGTGGAGCCGGTACCATGGACGTTGTTTTTTGATGGGTCATCATGCAAGTAAGGTGGTGGCATTGGTATTGTTATTATTTCACCTCGGGGGGCAAGTTTCAAGTTTGCTCTTCCAACTGAACCAATGATTACCAACAACCAAGCGGAATATGAAGCTATTCTTAAGGGACTTCAACTTCTTCATGAAGTGAAGGCTGAAGCAATTGAAATATTTAAAGATTCATAGTTAATTATTAATCAGTTGATCAGCCTATATGAGTGCAAGGAAGATTCTCTGAGAGGGTACCATGATGAGTGCCAAAGGTTGCTCAAGGAATTTCTTCATGTCTCTTTTCAACATATTCCGAGAGCACAGAATCAAGAGGCTAATCGTTTAGCTCAAAGTGCGTCAGGTTATCGAGTGTTTCAAGAAGTATTGAGTAGTGAAACTTCGAATGATGATTGGAGAGTTGAAATAGCCGATTACCTTAGGAATCCATCGCAGAAAGTTGCTAGAAAGCTAAGATATAAATCGACTAAGTATGTTTTACTAGATGATCAGCTATATTACAAAATAGTCGATGGGGTGTTGCTCAAATGCTTAAATCAAGAGGAAGCTAAGGTGTTGATGGGCGAAGTGCATGAAGGGATATGTGGGGCTCATCAATCGGCTTATAAGATGAAATGGATTATTCACAGAACTGGATATTTTTGGCCAACAATATTGGAAGACTGTTTTGAGTATTATAAGGGGTGCCAGGACTATCAACGTTTTGGCAATGTCCAGAAATCACCTGCATCAGCTATGAATCCAATAATCAAACCATGGCCGTTTTGAGGATGGGAAATTGATTTAATTGGCTAGATTTTTCCGCCCTCAAGTAAAGGACACAAGTTCATATTGGTAGCAATGGATTACTTTACTAAGTGGATTGAGGCAATTCCTTTGGAAATGGTAACTTCAAAGAACATGGTTGATTTTGTCAAGGAACATATTGTGTATCATTTTGGGATTCCTCAAACTATCACTACCGATCAGGGGACAATCTTCACATCAGAAGAGTTTGAAGATTTTGTTGCCAGTATGGGAATTAAGCTACTAAACTCTTCTCCTTACTATGCTCAGGCTAATGGCCAGGCAGAGGCATCCAACCAGATTATGATTAAGCTGATCAAGAAAAAGATTGAGGAGCAGCCAAGGAAGTGATATTCAACGCTTAATGAGGCATTATGGGCATATAGGATGGCCTGTCATGGATCAATTAAAATGTCACCTTATGAACTTGTGTATGGCCATCATGTAGTCCTTCCTTGGGAAGTTCAAGCTGGATCGAGGCGCGTTACGTTGCAAAATGATTTGTCAGCCGAAGTCTACAAGAATCTTATGATAGACGACTTAGATGACTTGAGTTGCCATTGGCTGTGTGCTCTTGAGAATATCAAAGCCAATAAACTAAGGGTTGCAAAATATTACAATAAAAAGGTCAAGAGCGAGCAATTTTCTGAAGGAGACTTGGTCTAGAAAGTGAAATTACCGATCGGGTCAAAGATAGCAAGTTTGGCAAGTGGTCACCTAATTGGGAAGGACCTTATCGGATTAAACGTTGTGCGCCTGACAATGCTTATATTTTGGGAACACTAAGAAGAGAGGAAGAATTTGGCAGAGCAATCAATGGGAAATATCTAAAGAAATATTATCCTAGCGTTTGGATTAACACTTGACAACCAATTCATTCGGTCGTTGGCTCTAATAGCTGATACCAGAAGGGTATCGCCTCTAGTATAAAAAATAAACCCAAAGGGGTAGAAGCCAGTACGATATGTATCACCTATAAGAGCAAAGCAAACACGGATAGATTGATGCATGGAATATGAAGTATGAAGCAAAGGAAAATCACTTAAGACAAAGAAATTGTTTGCTAATATCGCCTATTACAAGCTACAGGATAGAAAACACTTTGTTTACTATATCATCGGCCTGAGAAGTAAGAGCTACAGAGTTGGCGGCGTCAAAGAAATCCTCGACTAGGCGCTCATGATCCCTAGGGTGTGCCGTGGCTGGAAAACCTTGAGGAAGAAGCCGAAGCTCATGGCCAGAACGGGCTTGTGTAGTAGCCAACGCTATGGCAGCACCATGATGAACACCATGCAAAGCGACCACCCTAACACGATTCGAGATGTTGTGCAAGCGAACCACTAGGACGGCGCCTCTGGCATTGACCTGCCACGTACTCCGTAGCTGATCGGAGGCTTTCCAGCTAAGCCAATAGATCTAGAAGATTCAAAGGGGAGATAGTCTAGATCTTCAAGATAAAATCAAGAAGGGATAGAAAGTCATGGTAGACATCTCACCCACGATTCTGGCCTCGGCCTCGACCAACCTATCCTCCACCGAATCATCCTCGAAAGGCGATCGGCATCGAACCATGGCCAGAGCCGATTCTGCAAGGGAGAGGCAGTCGGTGAGGTTCTGGCCAGCCCAATCAATTGAGTTGAGCAGATCGTCATTGTCGATCTGTCTCCTCATATAGCAGGAGAGCTGGCAGCGAGCTATTGACGAGGATGATCCCAAAGGCTGAGCAGAGTCGGCCCTATGCTCTAGGAAGGTAGGGGCATCCCAAGTTGCACCCTCCTGACGACAAAGGCGCTGGCGTGATGACGTAGATCCGTTGAGAGCCCCCTCAGCAGACCTCTTGCTATTCTCCATGATCTCAAACCTATGGGAAAGCAGAAATCGCACCAAAGACATGAAGGGTTTGGGACGAAGCAGATTGTTTTTCGATCCATAGATGTGGCCCGTATATATAGCCGGAGAAGGTGGGAGGACAGATTTCGCTGGAGTTATGAAATTGAAGTCAGATATGGAAATGGATCGACACTCTAGAAATTTAGGGGACGGATCACGAGGAGATAACAGATTTGGACTTATTGCTTCCCATAATCACAAAATATCATGGAATGGATATGAAGGGTTTACATTGACCAGCGATCAACCCACCAAGGCTTCTTTGGATTGAAGGGAGTCCGGGTCCCCACAAGGCCGAAGGTCATCGTGAACCAAGTCACATCGGCCTATTGATAAAATTGCATCAGGAGAAGGGGAAAGGCCACCTGCTTAAAAGAAGTCTGTGGTTTTCTTGATGGACCTTTGATGAAGCAAACAAGAGGAAGGTGTCCACATATTTTAGCCCTTGCAAACACTAGAACAGCTCTACAATCATGGAGAGAAGACTCAGGTGATATCACAAGAATTCTTCTAACCACAGTAGTTGATCCTCTTGCTCGACAAGGTGCTAAGATGGGTGACACAATCACCCTATGCACAAGAATTCTTCTAACCACTCAAGATCCTCATAGCAAGGAATTAAACCATCTAGGTCCGATAGAGCCAGAGGCACTCGAGAAGGTAGGCAGAAGAGAAACATAACTGAGTTGTTGAATTGCTCTCGCCGACGTTGGATAGACATTTTTTAGTCAGCCTGAAAGATTGATCCAAACGCCCATGAAGCAATGATGCTCTCGTAAAGTTTTGAAGCATGGGCTCATAAGCTGGCAAAGACGGTGACAGACAGTAGACCCCAGATCAAGATTCTCGACCCGTGACTACAGACCTATTGGGGATACATACATGATAATTTTGGAATAAAATTACTTGAATCCCAAAATTGGGGGGCATGTGTTTACACCAAAATTTGGAGAGAAGAGTTGCAAGAGATCAAAAGCTCTCGAGCTCCTAAGAGTTGCAAAATTTCGGTATCAGCTGATTCGAGTGTAGTACTGGAATCGGCTCTCTTTAGATAGCGCCAGCAGATAACGATGATGGGCTACGGTTGGCGTCGAGAAATACATATTGGACTCTACAAAAAGGGAAAGATTAGGGTTCAAGTTATCTTAAGTTAGGAATGTTCTCTGTTATACCAAAGATTGTGATGAATCATACTTGAGTAGGATTCACGTTTAGGCTCCAGGTATAAATATTGGACCCCGGCTATTGTAAAGGACACACAATCAATCAAATACAACTTACTTACTTTTTTGGCTCTGGCCACCCCTTAGGAGTAGGAGTAGTGTAGATCTCAGCGAGTTCTTCAATGAGCAGGGTTGCATCGGTCTGGCCGACCACCGGCTTGTCTGTAAGTACCGTCATGGCTTATACTTCTGTTTGTACGACTGCATTGATCCGGTCGACCTCCACTGCGACTCTAGTATAAGCTAGTTATCGACTCTTGTCTAGTTCAAGTATGGCTGCATCGATCCAGTCGACCTCCACTGCTCAAATTAGATTAAGGTCAAGTTATCGGCTCTACCTAAGAGTGGCAATCTTTGGTAGATTCATTAAGTTACCAATCTTGCTGATGTTTTTCATTGTTATTAATTTGCAGCAACATTAACTTGCCCAGTCGAGATTGATCTAGATCGGCCTTATATCCTTTTAGTCCGTTGTTTGCTTTATTACAACATGATATTTCTTACTTTGAACGACGGTTCATGTTTTATCGGCTGTTCTATTTCGATCTTGATCGTGCATAGTACGCAGTTAAGGTATGAATAATCTTGAAGATTTTTGCTGGCTAGTTGAATCTAGTTTATAGTTCACCATTATGGCTATAACTATCTGGTCAATCCCCACTGATGGCACTATAGATTGGAGGATGCTAGTTAGTAGATTTGTTCCTGGTTAGGCGTGACCTTAGCTGTTTGCTATGCCTACATCGGCTAAATAGCTTGTCGCCTGTGCGTTAATGCCTATAGTGTGCGTCCATGATTCTGTTAATCGTGAATAGATCTGTGTACTTTAAGGGTTTGATACATTGTCTTTTTTATGGCTGCATCGATCTGGTCGAACCCCACTATTAGAGATAGCAGGTTGAGTCTGAGGAGTCCATAGGTTTGTTCACGTGAAATAGTTGATTGTTCACACACTCTAGTCCTCTTCACCTGAATCGGCTATTTTAGCCGATTCATCCGAGCCTTGACGTATAGCATGTCTTTCGGAAAGCCTGTCGAAGTGTGGATTCTTTGGTTTTAGTTTGGCACTATCATCATAGCTGCCATCGATCTGATCGAACCTCACTGTTGGTGGTAATAGATTAGATTCAGAGCGTTTGTAGATCCGTTCGTATCAGATAGTCAATTCGTTCATGTGCTATATCTTTTCCTGATTAGATTCATCGACTCAATGCTTTACACTGGCAACATCTATTTAGCTGATGATCTTATTTACACATACGAATACTATACCTGGCAATATGAAATTAATCGCTACTGACGAGCTTTACAGCCCGTAACAACCAATTTCTATGTGTATCGGCTATTCAGTCGTTTTTCACATCTGGCTGCTCCCGAAGCGGCACACTTGGAATTGTCTGGGCACAGATCGGCATGTTCCACCTTAAATTACTGATAAACTTTCTCTCCTTATCAATTGTAGGGTCAAATTGACTGGCACGTCTTGGGAGAAGTATGTAGGATCGATTATCCCTACGTTGAAGCTAGGCGGATCTCAACCTCCATCGAGCATACCCTTCTGACTTGCTCGTGTGTTGATGCATTTTTCATGCCGACAAGCGCAAACCCAAGGGTCAGGTGAGGCAAAGCACAAACCCAAGGGTCAGGTGAGGCGGAGCCCACGGCCTCGGGGTTGGGCGAGATAGAGCCCTCCCCCAGAGGCCGAGCGAGGCGGAGCGCAAACCAAAGGGTTAGGCGAGACAGAGCGCAAACCCAAGGGTCAGGCGAGGCGGAGCCCTCCCCTAGAGGCTGGGCGAGGCGGAGCACAAACAAAAGAAGGGTTGGGCGAGGTGCAGCCCATGGCCTTAGGGTTGGGTGAGGCGAAGCCCTCCCCCAGAGGCCAAGCAAGGCAGAGTGCAAACCCAAGGGTCGGGAGAGACGGAGCCCGTGGCCTTGGGGTCCGGCGAGGTAAAGCGCAAACCCAAGGGCTGGGCGAGGCGGAGTGCAAACACAAGGGTCGGGTGAGGCATAGCCTGCGGTCGTAGGGTCGGGCGAGGCGGAGCCTGTGGCTTTGGGGTCGGGCAAGGTGGAGTCCTTCCCTAGAGGCTCCCTATAGGTCGGTCGAGGTGGAGCCTATGCACCTGGAGGTCGGTTGGAGCCGTAGTTGCGCTCTTGACCATTAAGATGAATTAATGTTGATGACCATTAGCCCCTCCTCTTCGGGTACCCTAGTATTGGTCCCCGACAGTAGCCCCTGAGCCTACGGAGGAGTAGGATACTCCTTCGGAGGCTTTTCCAAACAAGAGGACTCTGAGGGCCTTGGCCTTCTTTTGTCGCCCATGGCGTGCCCTAGGGACGGTGATTCCCTTTCGTCGAGATCAGACCCCTCGGGGGTATAGTCATGAGATCTGGTAGGTCAAAAAAGGGCTTTCCTGATTTTGACCCCTATGGGGGTCTATCATTCTATGACCGAGTGTTTGGCCTTTGTGCGAGTCCAACTTTCCTTGAGCCCCCGCCCATAGCAGGGGTTCGGTCAAGGATCGGCTCATCTTCATGATTATCTTCTCTCAAGCATTTTTTTCGATAAAAACAGAGGGGCCAAGACATGTCATGATTTTCCTCTACCGACGAATCATGGTGCTTGGTGAGCCATTAATGGGCTAGTCCGAGTGGGGCCCCGACATCTCTTTCATGGGGATCTAGCTTGGGTTAGCTGGTGATCGGCTCTAGATTCTCAGTGGTCAATCCATATGGTTCTCGGGTCCGTTCGACTGGTCCCGAGGGCTCTCTACCTTTCTTTGAGGAAAAATCATGGATTGAATTTGACCAAGACTCGAACATGGGCCAGGATGTCCGCAGTGCTCGTGCGCATGGGTACTAGCCACTAGTGGCCCATCCTTTTCATCCCCTTACTCTAAAGGTGCCCAGAGTGGTTGTTGAACCCATTGGTGGGCCAACCTTCGAACTCCTAGGCCTAGACGGGCCAAGAGGCATCTTCAGCTCCGTATCCCTCTTACCCATGGCGGGTCGTGACCCGTTCAAAAAGGTGAAACGTCCGATGAGTTTTCTAATGGAACGGACATATGTTTCTTGCGCACGCCCCGTGGTGAGACATGGTGGCAAGTCGTGGCAGGCGTAGAGATCTAGGCGAGCGGTTGGTTTCCTCACGCCCATCGCCCCTATAAAACCAAAGGGTTAGCCCCCTAGGTTCTATATGTTGCATCCTCGCCTCCACAGCCACGCCACCGCCATCATCGATTAGGTTTCCTGCCTCTGTATCTCTACCGCCATTGAGCCCGTATCCATCCACCCCACCTCCAATGGATCCATGGTGCCATTACGACATCACCTCCTAGCACATGGAGGGCCTTGTCCGCCGTGGTCTTCTCCGTGCATGGACCTTGGCTGAAGAGTGGCTGCTACCCGGTGAGGAGGATTTGCCGTCGCCGCCCGATGACTATGTGGTGTCATTCGCCCACTTCCACGAGCGTGGGTTCGTGACCCTCGCCCACAAATTTCTTTAGGGGCTGCTGCACTACTACAAGATCAAGCTGCAACATCTCAATCCCAACAGGATCCAGCACATGGCGGCGTTCGTCGCCCTGTGCGAGGGATTCCTGGGGATCAGCCCCCACTTCAACTTGTGGAGGCACTTCTTCACCATCACCCTCTAGAAGAAGATGGAGAAGAGCGATAGGTAGGAACTACACATGTCGATGGGGTGTGCCAGCATCCAACTCTAGAACAACTGGTTCGGCGAGTACCCGTCGATGCGGCTATCAATGTCCAACAAGGGGTGGCACTCGTAGTGGTTCTACCTCAAGAACGCCGCCGCCGCCCCTCTAATGGAGTTCACCAGGCGCCTGATTGAAGAGGCCCTAGAGCCATGGAGGAAGTGGGGCATCCTAGAGAAGGACAAGAAGAAGATCCGAGACCACATCACCGCCATCCACATCCTGAAGGAGAACAGCCACCATGCAAGGAGGGTGGTGCCATTAATGACGCGTGCGCTCCCACTGTATACGATGGCGCCCGAGGCATCGTTCGATGGAACAACGCTCGTCGAGGGGATGCTCCCCAACTCTAAGATCACACAACGCATCAAGGAAGCGATGGAGCCTCTATGGGATGATGCAGGTGTCGCCCTCATCTTCATCTACCCGGTGCTGGGGCATCCTCCGATGTGGCTAGAGTCAGGCTACATCATCTTTGTATATCCCCCTTTCTCCTGGATTTTCTTTAATCGATTTCCCAACCCCTTAATACTAACTTTGAGAGGGGCAGGACCAGCCGAGGGACCTCATTCTCACAGATCACCCGACACCGCTACCGAGGGATTCAGCCGTGAGGATGGCAAATTGCGCCGAGGGCGAGTGGCTGAGGAATGTGAAGGAGGACAAGAAGAGGAAGAAGCAGTGGAAGCTATAGGCGCAGGAATGGGGGAAGGACACCGACCATGATGACGATGACGACTATGGTGACGATGACGAGGTAGTCGATAACATCGAGTGGGACAACCTAGAGAATGAGGATGCGCTGACAAGCATCGCTTCATCCTTGCAGGCATCGGGACCCTTCCCTTTCCATGGAGGGGAGGGTACGTCCATAGAGCCAGCAGAGGCAGGCCTGCCCTAGGAACCAAAAGAGGCAGGTGGCTCTGCCGTCATGCCTGAGGTGCCAGCGGAGGCGGCGGCTCTGCCGTCGCGCCTCAAGAGCCATGGGGAGCAAGCCCCTCTATCCAAGAGCAGGGGGAGGGCTCAAAATGGCCTCGTTCTGATGAGGCAGAGCAAGGGTTAGGGGGTTCACCCCCCAAACGCATATGCCAGCCGATGGCGCTGAGGTGAGCTATCGGTTCCTCTATTTTTTTCTATTTTGGTCGGATTTCATTATGACTTATCCTTTTCATGCCTTGTAGCATCGGTAGGTAGCAAAATCCTTTGGCGCTAGCATCAAAGAAGAGCATCGCCCTCCCATTGAGGCGGCAGCCATTGGCTGGTGTCGTGCCCGTTTTGGGCGGGAGAGGCGCCAGTGTGACCGCATTCGCTCAAGGGGCGCCTTCAAAGGTCGTAGAGCAACAGGTGACAGCCGCGATACCGCTGTTGATAGCAGGATAGATGGGGCTACCGACCGTGCTCATGGCATCAATCGCAGTGGGCGTAGTGTAGTCGGTCATGACCCTGTGATGCCAGTGGAGGTGGCGGCGGCCATGATAGATGGGTCACAGCCGAGCATAACCGCGGTGGCACCTGAGGCACTGGCATGACCCATGCCATCGACGGCCCAAGCAATGGTGCCTGGCATGGGTCAGCTGGAGGGGGACACGGCCGAGGGGTCCCCAGGAGTCATGGTGCTAGGAGAGAGGTCGGCATCCACGCCGCTGATCCTTTCCGTCTCCGGAGGGGGCACCCCATCGGGGACGTCACGGCGAGAGGGGTCAGTGGTGCTTGGAGTTGATAGGGAGTCATCCCTGGCCCTGACGTTGGTGGGCAACGGCTCGCCCACATGGGGCGAGCCCCTACTCCGGTGGATGAATCCGCAGGATCCGGCGTTGACGCTCTTCACCCTTGACGATGTCGCTGAGAGAATGGAGCGAGAGAGCCTTGATGTAGGGATCACATCCATGCTCGAGGACCTAAACCATGCCACGAGCATGTTGCGCGACGTCATTGTTCCCTCTAGCAGGGTATTGCTTCATCCTGCTTCTTGCCTTTATCTTTCCTTTTCTATTTTTTGTATCCTGATCATTGTCTTCTACAGTCCCTCATAGCTCACAGCCGAGGGAAGTCTCGGTTCCTTCATCAACAAAAGGAGACCTAGGGCCGCCTCATCAAAGAGGCGTAGCTACGCGGGGAGGTGACCGCTCAGCTTGTTGCCACCTAGTAGAGGGTGGCCGAGCTGACTCCCCTCGCTGAGGGGGCAGGCAATCTTCAGTCATGAGTGGCCGAGGCCCATCGAGATGCTAATGAGGCCAAGAAGGCCTTTGAGGCCCTATCGGTGAGGTCGTGGAAGGATGATGAAGAAGCCACCAGGGTGAGGAAGGAGCGGGATGAGCTTCTCTAGTGGGACACTGAGACCCGTTAGCAGATCCTTGACCTTCTGGGTGAGGTTGAGAAGGAAAGGGATCTAAGCTAGGGGCTAAGGAGAAGCTTGTGGCCCTAGAGAAGAGAGTGAGCTTGCATGACACGGCGGTCGCTTGGCTGCGCAAGGAGCGGGACGAGCTGCTCCAAACCACGGAGAGGCTCTGCTCAGAATGCGGCATGGCTCACAAGGAGCATGACTAGGCTTTCTAAGAGCATGACCAGGCCTAGCAAGGGTGCGATAATGTGCAGCAGAAGGTTGGCTCCCTCCACGCCGAGCTCGAAAGCACGACGACCCAGAAGCTGGAGGTTGAGAGCGTTTCTATCGGGCTGGCCATGGACCTCGCTAAGGTGAGGAGGAATCTGCAGGCGGAGAGTGACGAGCTCGGTATCCTAAGCGCCACCCTCGGAGTGTGACCTTTAGGTGGTGCGGTCAGAGGGGACCAGCTCACTCGCGGCTCGTGCCATCAAGATCACGACTCAGGTGTGCCAGCTCAAAAGGAGTGCCCTTCGCGCCAGGGTCAATCAGTCCTCCATGATTGCTCATTCTCATTATGGGGACATCATCGATCTAGAGACGATGAGCCATGACTACGCACCTGGCTATGAAGTCCATGAGCTGGAGGAGATGGAAGCGGTGGTGGCTCCCCTTTCGCAGGACTTGGCAGACAGAATAGAAGACATAGTTCTTCCCCGGAGGGGCTAGCTAGTTAGATAGGTTGGACGATCATTTTTGTAATAATCGAACAAGTTCCGACCCCTGTGCTTTGTTCGAACAAGTCTGTTCTTTTATTTCGGTGTGAACAAGTTTGTTTTTCTCCCTTTTTATGTGTGAAAAGGGGTTAATGTGTTCCGACCCTTCTGTTTGTTAAGACCGTAGAGCTCATGGCACGGGTGAACAAACTTTGATCATGCTAGTGAGCAAGAGAACCATAGCCACTAGGGCGTAGGTTTCTTGCAGTCTGACCAGCCTTACTTAGTCGTTCATTTCCGCAAACCTTGCCACTAGGTTTCTTAATGTGAGGAAGGGGTCAGGCATGGCGATTGTTTCAGAAAAGGGTATATATACCCTTATCATCCCTTGAGTGAGACCCGACCCCTTGCCGTTGCTGGGGTCGGGTGTCACTAAAGATCGAGGAGAGGATAGCAAAACTAGCAGGAAAAAGCGTCTCTTATTTTAGAAATGTTATTCTTAGTTTTCGCACTTACCCCCTCCTTAGGATCTGAGCCATCATTCTATGACCGCATATTCGGTCTCCTTGTGAGTCGAACTTTCCTTGAGCCCCCACGCATAGCGGGGGTCCGATCGAGGGTCGGCTCGTCTTTGTGATCGTCGCCCCATCAGCGGTTTTCGTAATCGGAGGGGTTGAGCTAACGTCACTTGCCTCGATGGCTCGAGTGGCGTGCTCGATGGGCTCGCTAACGGGCATGTACGAGTGGAATCTAGGTCCTTCATTCATGATAGGGTCGGCATAGCCCTCATGTGACATTCCACTGCTCCTTAACCAGCCTCTCAGTAGATGCCCAGTCGTTCTAGAGACCGACTCAGGTGGCCCGTCGGCTCGAGGTTAGGATCGAACGAGAAGGTTGAGATGACCCTGTCCGCTTCTGAGTGGGTTGGGCAAAGGTCGCTGGGGCTCATCTATGTTTTCTCCCTGGGCTCTGTTCGAGGCGAGGTAGCCTCGAGCCCTTCATGGGCCGACCTTTGAACCCCGGTCAGTTGGATTCCCGAGTTAGGGTCGGGCGGCTCGAGCCCCTGAGCCCCATTGGGCTTGGTAGGGGAAGGCTGAATTTCATGCATCACCTTATCCGCAGTTTTCGCAATCGGAGGGGTTGAGCTAACGACATTTGCCTCAATGGCTCGAGTGTCGTGCTCGGCGAGCTCACTAACGGGCATGTCCGAGTGGAATCCGGGTCTGTCGTTCGCTGATGGGTCGGCATAGTCCTCATGTGGCATTCCACTGCTCCTTAACCTATCTCCTGGTAGATGCTCGAGTCATTCTAGAGACTGACTCAAGTGGCCCACTAGTCTCTCCTCGATGGAGACTCTGTGGGCTTGGCTCGAGTTTGGATCAAACGAGAAGGTCGAGATGTCTCTATCCGCTTCTGAGCAGGGTCGAGCAAGGGCCACCAGGGCTCATCTACCTTTTCACCCCTAGCTCTGTTTGACATGAGGCGGCCTTGAGCCCTTCGTGGGCCGGCCTTCGAACCTCGGTCAATCGCCACTCACGTCGAATGAGACGACTACCGCTTCATAACACGACGCAAAGCGTTGTGATGTAATAATTGCATATGCAATGCTTGGATGTATGGGATGAATGTATGGATGAATGTATGGATGAATGTATGAATGAATGTATGAATGCGTGCATGAGAATGGATGAATGAATGATCATGCACTGGAAAAGTAGAAGCGAGGGTTGGTAAAGTTACCTCGATGGCTCAAGTGATGGGTTCGGGGAGCTCTTACCGAATATGTTCGAGTAAAATCTGGGTCCATCGTTCATGATGGAGTTGGCCTAACCCTCGTTGGGCATCCTGCTGCTCCCTATCCATCTCTTGGCAGTGGCCAGAGCCATCCGATCGACTTAGGCAACCTACTAGCCTCTCCTTGATGGAGATTCCATAGGTGGGCTCCTCCAAACCCTTCTTGGGAAGGCGGAGGCTAAAGCTCGGGGTGCGGGGATAAAAACTCTGATCACGCTGGTGAGCAAAAATGTCGTAGCTGCTGGGACATAGGTTTCTTGCGGTCCGACCAGTTTTACTCAGAGTTTGTTTCCGCACACCTTGCCTCTAGGTTTTAGTGTGAGAAAAGGGGTCAGACATAGAGAATGTCTACCAAATAGACACTCTTGCCATCCCCCGAATGAGGCCCGACCACTACCATTGCTGGGGTCGGGGGCTCGATAGCGAAATTAATAAGAGAGAACGTGCATAAATTAGGGGTGACCCGTTGGCACAGGACTTACCTTGATGGCACGAGTGACGGGTTCGGGGAGCTCTTACCGGATATGTTCGAGTGAAATCTGGGTCCATCGTTCGTGATGGAGTCGGCATAACCCGCATGGGGCATCCTACTACACCTTACCCATCTCTCGGCAGCGACTCAAGCCGTTCGATCGGCTTGGGTGACCCACTGGCATAGGGCTTTCCTGCGGAGATAGAGGATGAGATCATCCCCCCCCCCATGAAATTAGTTAGGCAGATACGCTAGGCGGCGAACTTGTAATAAGTGGACAAGCTCTTAAATTTCGTTGTGGCCTAACAAATTTTTAGCCCTTCTCCCCTTTTCGTGTAAAAAGGTTAGTGCGTTCTGATCCCTTTCATCGTTAAGGCCGTAAAGCTCGGGGTGCGGGTGAACAAACTCTGATCACGCTGGTGAGCAAAGGCGCCATAGCTGCTAGGGCATGGGTTTCTCGTAGTCCGACTAATTTTACTCAGCGTTCGTTTCTGCAACCCTTGCTTCCAGGTCTCAACGTGAGAGAGGGTCAGGCAAAGAGAATGTTTGCTAGATGGATATTCTCTTAGACGCGTACCGACTCTTTCCGTAGCTAAGGCCAAAAAGCCCGGGGTGCGAAAAAAACTCTGATCACGCTGGTGAGCAAAGGCGTCGTAGCCGCTGGGGCGTAGGTTTCTCGTAGTCCGACCAGTTTTACTCAGCGTTCGTTTCCGCAAACCTCGCTTCTGGGTCTTAATGTGAGAAAGGGTCAGGCGTAGAGAATGTCTACCGGTTAGATATGCTCTTATTAGCCCCCGAGTGAGACCCGACACCTTGTTGTTGCTGGGGTCAGGTGTCACTAAAGATCGGGGAGTCGATAGCAAAACTCATAAGAGAAAGCGTGCATATATTAAGGGTAAAAACGGTGTAGCTGCTCAATGTTCTAGGCGTTGACGAAGACCTCGTAGTCGATGGTCTTGAGCTTGTATGTGCCTGGTCGGAGCACTTCCGCAATGACGTATGGTCCCTCTCATGGTGGAGAGAGCTTGTGGCGGTTCTTGTTGCTCTGGACAAGACGGAGCACCAGGTCTCTAACGTTGAAGGCCTGACCCTGCACTTGACGGCTGTGGTACCGGCGCAACGCTTGCTGGTACTTGGTCGAGTGGAGGAGGACGACGTCGCGTGCTTCATCTAGCTGGTCCATGGCATCCTCGAGGGATGCCTCGGCTCCTTATTCATTGTACGCCCTAACCCTTGGCGCTCCATAGTCGAGGTCGATCGGGAGGATATCCTCGGAACCGTAGACCATGAAGAATGGTGTGTAGCCGGTGGCCTGGCTGGGGGTCGTCCTTAGGCTCCAGAGCACCGCAGGAAGTTCCGCAACCCATCGTCCACCAAACTTGTTCAACCGATTGAAGATCCTAGGCTTGAGGCCTTGTAGGACCATGCCATTCGCGCGCTCGGCCTGCCCATTCGTGTGGGGGTGCGCCACGGTGGCCCAATTAACGCGGATGTGATATTCATCGCAGAATCGGAGGAACTTCTTTCCGATGAACTGCGTGTCGTTCTCTGTGATAATGTAGTTCGGGACTCCAAAGCGATGGACGATGTCAAGGTAGAACAACACAGCTTGCTCGGACTTGATTGCGGAGATCGGTCGAGCCTCTACCCACTTTGAAAACTTGTCTACGGCGACAAGTAAGTGCGTATAGCCCCGGGCGCCCTTTTGAGAGGTCCGACCAGGTCGAGCCCCCAGACCATGAATGACCACATGATGGGGATCGTCTGGAGCGCTTGGGCCAGCAGGTGGGTCTGCCGAGCGTAGTACTGACACCATTCGCAGGTGTGCACAATCTGCTCGGCGTCGGCTACTGCGGTCGGCCAGTAGAAGCCTTGTCGAAATGCGTTTCCGACCAGGGTTTTAGGCGCGGCATGGTGACCGCAGACCCCACCGTGGATATTGCTCAGCAACTGCTTCCATTGCTCGATGGGGATGCAGCGCTGTAGGATCCCGGTGTGGCTCCGCCTGTAGAGTTCGCCAACAACAACGACAAAGGACTTGGCGCGATGTGCGAGCCACCGAGCATCAGTCTTGTCCGTTGGCAGTGCCTCGCGGAGGAGGTAGTCGAGGTAAGTCGTCCTCCAGTTGGCCAGAGGGTCGGGCTCTGTCACTGGATCCTCGTCAAGCTCCATGACCTCAGTCTCGGATGGAGACGACGGTTGGTTAGCCCCCAAGCCCAGGGAGTCGGCCTGTCACCGGCTTGTTCTAGCTCCTCGTAGCGGACCGAGGGCTTGTGCTGATCGCTGGCGAAGACGCCCATTGGCACCGGTTCTCGGTCAGACGCCGCTTTCGCCAGCGTGTCATACACCTCGTTGAGATGCCTCGGGATGTGATTGAGCACGAGACCGTCGAACTTGTCCTCCAGCTGGCGGACTTCTAGCAGGTTTTGCCTGAAGGTCCCACATATCTGCTCAAAGGCTAGGGAATTTGCTTGAAGGTCCTGCAACAATGGCCTTGGGCAGAGTCTACAAAGGTCGAGGCTTCGAACGAGAGCGAATAAGGTCCATGTACGAATTGCTCATTACGGCCAATGAAGGCCCACAACTGTAAGGCAGGATAAATCCCATTGTACCATGATTGTAATATCAGAGATTCCAGGTTCTGTAGCAGACAAAGGATATTCTTTGGATCTGTAAAAGGCCCTACCTTTGTGAAAGGGATTGGGAATCTCGATCCAATATAAAGCCTCGGTCTCACCGTTACAACATACTTCATGATGTATTTCGCGATACTAATTTGGTGGTGCTATTTTCTATCAATTTGATTAGATTTAAAATAGTTTGACTTAGAACAACCGTAGAAGTTCATTTAGTTTGAGATGGAGCGAGTACCTCGTTAAACTGGAGTGAATACCTCCTTAATATGCGTAGCAGTTCCGGTAGAATGCAATTCCGTTCAGGTGAGGTACTGAGGTCTTGTCGGTGCCAAACTGCCAGCAGTGCCAGTTTAACACTCAACACACTCCAGTCCTCATCAACGCGTCGCTGTTGCAAAGACGCGCACTGCCGCGGGCCTCGCCAGGTCTAAGTCAAAAAAAAAAGGTAACGCGTTGGCGATGCGCATGAGTACAGAGTACGTGACCCTCTAATGCTTGCAGTTGCAGCTATAGATGGGCTCCGGCAGCCGGGCCCGGTGCGCATGGCTTGCAACTAGCTAGCTAGCTCACCGTGCCGGCAGGCATGGCGGCTGCGTGGCGGGGAGCATGGAGGTGGGCGGTCGCATCCACCAACCGAGGCGGCGGCGGCGGCGATCCTGTGCAGCCACCACTGCAACATGCAATGGTTGATCACAGCTACGTCGACGACAACTGTGGAGCCAGCAGCACAGCTTCAGGTACCACCCTGTCCAACACCACTACCTACGCGACCAGCACTGCCGCGTCGTCCCTTCCGTTCCCATTCACGGCCGCCGGCGACGGCGCCACGGAGGAAGAGAAGGCGACGATGCGGGAGCACATCAGGGATCTGATCATTCATGGATCCCGTGGATGTGGAGCGGCTACGTCCAGCAGCAGCAACAGTGCACTGGGCAGGTGGCTGTCGGAGCTGCAGGTCAGCTGGGTTCTCCACCTCGCCCAGCTGGACGCCGCGTCGGCGGGGAGGACCTTCGTGTCACGGCGACTCCAGCATACCGCACGCAGCTGGGTCCTGGCTCTACACGCCATCAGCAGGTCCGTCGCTAGCTTTACTGGATGGTGTAGTAGCCAGGAGCTGCAGCAGGAGGAAGCTCTGCCCTGGCCACCTGCTTCCGAGTTCGTAGGATTCGTTGCAGCTAAGGATAAAAACGGAACGAAAATATCCCGAACCGAACCGTATCGTTTTTTTATATTTAATCCGATCGAATCCGCATTTTCTTGTCCGACTTTACCGTTTTCGCTTTCACATTTCAGATGTTTCGTATTTCAAATGTAAAAGTAGAAAACGGTTTAGACATTTTTCTGATCGTTTTCTACTTTTCTACTTTTAATTTGAAATATTCCGAATTGAAAATTCGGTTTAAACCGAATTTGGCCAACTGCACAGGTCATACAGCCCAATTACAGGTTGTTCACCACGCAGCTGTGTTCTTTCTACTGGTGGCCAGCTGCCCTCTCTTATAGACGGCGCTCAGCCTCGTCTCTCTTCACCTCATGAGATGGTGCTAAATGTCAGGAAACCGGCAGCATCTACACGAAAGCCCACCTGGGCCATAGCCCATCAAGCTCATCGGTTTAACCCCCACCTGCAAAGTTAATCATTTGATAGTTTTTGCATCAGCCGAATAAATCTTTGTTACTCAAAAGAAAAATCTAAATAAATCTTTAAAATAAAATACTACATCTATTCTAAAAAGATTAATAAAATTATTTTGACTCAGTTCGAGTTCATGTTTCTATAATATGCACTTGTTAATTATTATATGCACTTGAACTTGATCATGTATACACTTAGTCATGCACTTGGTCTACGGGTCAGTATTCCGTATTGAGTTTTCGTATACCGACCGTGTTCGATATAATTCCGCTCGAATTGTTTCGTTTTCGAAATTCTCGATATTCCGTAAGTTCGTGTTCGTTTTCGTGTTCGGTTTGTCCGCTTTCGTTTTCGTTTTCGTATTCAAATGTAAAAGTAGAAAACGGTTGAGGAGTTCTCCGTTCGATTCCGTCCGTTTTCATCCTTAGTTGCAGCAACCTTCTTGCTCATGCTGCCTTTCGTTGATGCCGTCGTTGCACTAGACGACGTCATTTGCCCTGCTAGCACTAGCATTAGCAGCGACAACCATGGCCATGGCCATGGTGGTATCGTGTCTGCAAACAAGGGTGCAGTGGCATCGGCTCACAAGTTCCGGACACTGACAGATGTCCGTGACGCTCTCTCCGGGGTCTTCGAGCAGGTCCAGCTCTGGCACTCGTGTCTCAGTTCCTCTTTCGTCACCCGATGCAGAAGCTGCTAGGATTAGTGCGGAGATGATAAGGCTGCTGTCAGCGAAGCTGGACAAGGTAGACGAGGCCATGAGGAACACAAGTGACTGCATCAGGACTCACTTCATGTCCTTGATGACAGACGACCATGGCAATGACTATACAACATCGCCTGGCATTCATGTTGCCACTCAGTTCGCAGCAAGCTATATCGCATTGTGCTGTCGACTAGTTACAGTTACAACCATTCAGTGGATCATCCTATTGCATATGATGAAGCATCTCTGAGCGAGAAGAATGCCAGTTCTTCCACCAGCTTGAACACCGTGATCATCCGTTCCCTAGAAGAAAGCCTCACCAGGGTGTCACAGTCGTTCCCGGATCAGAGCCTCAGGTTCCTATTCCTGGCCAACAATTTCTACTTCCTGTGGCACCAACTCTTTTCTCAAAATCTGCTTTTGGATGTCCCAACGGATGCCCTGGCTCGCAAGATTGACAGTTACATAAACAGTTATCTGCAAGTATCCTGGACGCCGGTGCTGAAGCCCTTGCATAGTCATTCACCTTGTTGCTTTTTCTTCACGAGATACTCAGCACAGTGTAAGTTCTTGTCGGAGTTTGAGAAGACCTACGTTGCGCAGAAACTCGGGAAGGTTCCAGACCCAGAGCTAAGGAAAGTGCTACGGACAACCATCGTTGACAAAGTCATTTCAGTCTTGGAGGATGGTGGTGTCAGCGCTTCAAGAGTCATCGTCAGTCCCGAGGGCTTGCAGGAGATGTTGGAAGAGTTATTCGAAGGATAAATAACCGGTGCACCACAAGTTACCAACATTCAGTTAGTATTGCTTCCATCTATGTCCATCGTTTCATTGTGGTTTTAAATGAGAAATGATCTTCAAACGACTTGACTTATGGATCAAGCCGCCGAGTAAAAGTCGAAGCATAAGTCTGTTTTGGCTGCCGCTGTAACTACGTCAAATTCGTAGCTGAGGCACTACCGGATTCAGGAGCTTTGCCGAGTGCCAGGGGCACTCGACGAAACCCCCAAAACACTCGGCAAACGACACTCGACAAATCCTTTTATGGCAAACGCTAATTTGCCGACTATTTTTTATCATGCACTCGGCAAAGACGTTGCCGAGTGCCCAAAAAACACTCGGCAAACATTTTCGGCAAAAAAAAACAATTGCCACCACTGGCCGCCGCCACCACGGCCTCCTCCTCCTCCAGCACCCAGATCCGCCACCACGCCGCCGCCAGCACACCCATGCACCACCACCACCACCACCACGCCAGTACCACGAAGCCCGCCGCCACGCCGCCCGCCACCACCAGAGCCCAGATCCGCGCCGCCACGCCGCCGGGAAAGGAGGGGGTACCGGATCCGGGGAGAGGACGTCGGATCCGACGAGGTGGGCCGCCGGGGAAGGAGGGGCCGCCGGGAAAAGGAGGGGCCACCGGGGAAGGAGAGGCAGCTCCACCGCGCCACGCCACGCCACGCCCACAAAGCACGCCGCCGTGCCACGCCCGCAACGCTGGTCCACCCCTCCACCACCGCCTGGGGTGCGCCGCCGTTGGGCCCCCTCCCTGGATCTCGCTGTTGGGGGAGGGAGGGAGGGAGGGGGCTACACTGACCGCCGGATCTCGCCGGTGGGGAGGCGCGGTGGGGATCTCGCCGAGGAAGAAGGTAGGGGAGGGGGGAACTAGGGAAGAAGGGAGGGGCGGGGAAGAAGAGAGAGCCCGGATCCATGGTGTGGAAGAAGGGAGGAGGGGAGGGGAGGGGCCAGATCCGGCGGGGAAGAAGAAGGGGAGGGAGGGGAGGGGCCGGCCGCCGGCGGGGAAGAAGAAGGGGAGGGAGGGGAGGGGCCGCCTGCCGGGGCGGAAGAAGAAGGGGAAGGAGGGGAGGGGCCGGCCGCCGGCGCGGAAGAAGAAGGGGAAGGAGGAGAGGGGCCGGCCGGATCTCACCGGTGGGGAGGCGGCGCCGGGAAGCGGGATGGGAGGGGCCGCGCCGGGGAAGAAGGTAGGGGAGGGAGGCGGCGCCGTCGGGAGGAGAGGGGGAGCTGGGGGAAGGGAGGAGACTGAAGGGGTGGGGACGGGAGGCGTGGGGGTGCTGGGGACACGGTTAAGTAAGGAAATTTTCTTTTGTTTGCCGAGTGTTCCAAATCGGGCACTCGACAATTTTTTTTCATTTTTTTCTTCTCCTTTTTTTGCCGAGTGTTCTAGATCTGAGCACTCGGCAAAAAAAAATATTTTTTTCTTTTCTAGAAAAAAAGATTTTATTTCTTTGCCGAGTGTTTTTTTAACACTCGGAAACCACCTCTTTGCCGAGTGTTTTTTTTGACACTCGGCAAAACGCTCTATTTGCCGAGTTTTTTTTTTTTTTTGCCGAGTGTTTTTGTCGCGGCACTCGGCAAAGAACTTGTTCGCCGAGTGCCCGAGGGAATACACTCGGCAAACATAAAAACAGTCGGCAAATTTGAGATTCCGGTAGTGAGGTATTAAGTTCAATATAATGCAGATCTCGCTCTATATATGCAAAAACTGCAGTAAGCCAAGAGTAGGATTCTTATTTTGGCAATTAGCCCCTGTATTCGCTACTAACGCTGCTAATGTGTATGTTCCTATTTTCTTGTCGAATGTGGAGCAACCACTTCCTGGGGTAGTATAATTTGCAATCCACATGGAAGGACTGTACCAAAACAATGTCAGCTTCATAGCCTATGGTAATGCACTGTGATATTTAGCTGCAAATGAAGAAGTCTAAAGTTGTGCTTGGTGTAGGATTTTAGGTCCTTGTTTGGCACAGCTGAAACTTATGCAGAAGTTATCTTAAGGCTGGCTCTGCTGCATGGAAAGGCTGAGCGGCTGTCTAGTCATTTAATTTATGGACCGGCCGGTTAGATGCTGAATCATGTCGTAAAATTGTGAAATGTGTCTAGAATGGCCTGAGGGCTATGCAACTTGTGTAATCAACTAGTCTTTCTCCATGTTCGTAAATTGTGACACTATTTTTGACATTTTGAAATATCTACATTTGGGGATATGAGTAACTTTTGGCAAAGGTAATTATGCCAATAATAATTATTTGATTAGATTCATAACATTAAAGGAAATTAAGAACATCCACCGATACTGACTTGGAATCAAATATCAATCCCTCTTCCATTCAAAGCAGTCTGAATCTTATGACCCAACAACTTTGTGAAACTGCTAATGTATAAAGTTGAAAGACTCCGAGGGCCCATCACGGCCTTGCGATCAAGGCCTCAGAAAGCAGTCGTTGGCCGATCGCCATGCTGTTGTATAGGACCGAAGACCCATCAGGTTTCACGGGCCACTAGAAACGTGTGGCGCGGCTTTGCCGCACCTACTCTTGTGATTGGGCCAGTGTCAATTAGAAGTTGACGTGAAAAAATAATAAAAAAGATTAATTAAAGCAGCTTGATGGCTTCCATATATCCATTTTTTATAGAAGCAGTTTCTTCTTTAATGAAGACTATAAATGTAGATTATTGAGGAGCTCTGTTGATCAAAGTTTTTGATTGAGCTCCTAAGGGCAGTCCAAATGGATAGTTTCTAGATGTAGTTTCCAAGAGAGAAAGGAAGTAATTAATGTCGAAACTATTCTTTCCAACCCATAGTTTCTATAGCATAGCAGTGACTATATAAAGGATAACTTAAATGCAGCACCAAAAAGAAGTAGATCAGCTGTGAGTCGGCAGTAAACATGTTTCTAGAACATAGAATCTATATGTTTCCAGAGAACCATATATTAATCATAGTATCCATAAATATGTTCTAGAAACATGTATTAATAATATAAAAATGTTTCTAGAACCAGCATGGACCAGAACGATTCGTCCAACTTGAACCAGGACGCAGACCTCTTGCGCACATAGGAGAGAGATAGGTGACCTCTGGTGACGCGACCATGCCCCGTTCGCATGCCCTGATCTGCTTCTTTTTTTTATTTGAAATAGTATTTTTCTTTTATAAATTCCTCTAGAATTTCTCCGAACGAAGGAGGCATCATGAGGCCTCATGACAGTGGAGATGGAGGGCTCAGCACGGCCGCCTGTACCATCGCGAACCAGGGCCTCGATGGCCTCCACCCACGCCGCCCACTGCGGCACCAGTCTCGTGCCCTCCGCCACCGTCCCTGGCCTCGACACAGATGGTCCGCCGTGGATCCGGCCTCCCTGGCCTCGTGCCCGACGGATCTAGCCTCCCTGGCCGGGCAGAGCAGAGGGAGAGCTAATTGCGGACGTGGGAACGCGTAGGCAGGCGCGCGGGGGAGAGCGCAGGCGCGGCGGCAGCGGCAGCGGCGGCGGAGCAATGGATCCGGAGGGAGTCTCCCCAACGCGGTTGAGCCAGTTTCTTCGAGTCTCCAATCTAGCGAGGACTCCGTTTCTTGAGGGAGAAACGGTTTCTCTATTTTCTACTCTCTCTGCATTAATTCTCTTGCCAAGCTGTCAATATACTTAAGATAGATAGAAACTATAATTAATATCCCATTGGACTGCCCTAATCAATCTATTTGATCTTGATGTAGTATGGAGTAGCTGCCAAGTAAAACAAGTGAGCCACAATTAGAATTGACTGGTGCAATTTCAAAAGGATCAAAAGCTTACGGCCATTAACATTTTATATCAACTATTGTTGTTACTCATTTTTTTATAAATATACAAATTTTCTTAAAAACATTTGAACCTAAATTTGAATAAATCTAATATACACGGAAAGACGGACGTTGTACGGCGGAGAATGGACAGGAATGGTTGTTAGTGCGGAAATGAGGGGTGACGCTGAGGTCAGAATCTCGAAGGTGGGTCAACCCGTCCCCTACGGTGCTGCGGCACGGCCTCGCAGCTGCACTGCCATGGACGTGAGGTTGGGGATGACGAGTGAGTGAGAGATTGACAGGTGGGGTCAGCGGACACATGGACACCATGGACAGCTGCGCAACCAAAAGGCCTTGAGCTTCTTCAAAAGCACATAAGTCACGACAGCTTTTCAAAAGCCCAAAGGTCACTGCTGCTTTTCCAAAAGTCACAAAACACACCCGTAGTGTACTTGGGGCCCCAATAATAAAATAAAAATCAGTTATAATGACTAAAATTTCACCATGCACGTACCCTCCATGACACAAGTCCATATACCACAAGGCAAGTGCACCTCCCTTTAATTTCCTCTGGCTTCGCCACTGAGTATAGCCCATTGTTTATGCCATTGGGGAACACTCCAGAACACAGGCTAGCAAACCTTTGGTCGATCGGATAAAAAAATAAGACTTGTTACTATACGTGAGGTAAGATATCACGTTAAAAAAAGTACTGGTAGTACGTAATAGGGATCTTTCCCTATAAAGATTATTAATTTGATAATCGAAAGTTCAGAAACATGTAAGCAAGCGCAGCGTGGTTCCCGTCCGTCTGCACTACATGAGTCCAAGATACGATAGGGGAACAGGCAGTGCGAGTAGCACGGAAAGGAGACTCATACTGCCCTTGCGTCTGCGAGGTTCAACGAAGTCCGAGCGCCTGAGTCGCAGCACAGGCAACGCCGGCGCCATCACCCCGAATCCTGTTTCCCCGCGCGCGGTTCACGGCCATCACCCACGCACTCGTCGCCAGGATGGGTGTGGGCACTCTCGCTGGACGCTGGGAGTGAAGGTTAGAGATTATTTGCGTCCACCACCTCTTGCTCTTGCCTATTATTTTTTGCGTGTTTGACTGGAAGTTTGGAAGGGCAGAGACCCACGGGTAAACAGGTAAGAGAGATAGGCCGGGTCGTGGCTTGTCCATGACTCTCTGCAGGCGACCGGAAGATCCTCACGACCGATGCATGTTAGCCGCACGATTCAGTGTACGCCTAATCGGATGGCAAAGATTTCATGTACGACCGGAAGATACGTGTATATATTATTATTATCATTATTATTTTTATTTTTTGCAATGGAAGTGTGGCAACGCATTGACAATAGCTTATATGAAAGGCGATGAGTACATGTGTGCCGCGATCCAAGAATGGTCAAACATGTGTGCTGACTATAAGCTGTCTTTTTTTTCTTTCTGTTTAGGTGTCTATCCAAACTTATGGGTACTAGTAAGATGCTCGTGCTAACACTACGGTGATACTCAGCTTGTTCGGTAGGCTGGCTGGTGCTGGGCTTATCAGCCCAGCCGTTCGGCAGCCCAGCACCAGCCGCACCAGCCGAATGGCTGGAACTTATACCCGTTGCTCGGTCGCGTCTCTCACTTTCTCCCCTTTCTCCCGTCGGTGGTTAGGGTTCCACGCACCCGCGCCACTCCTCGCCATCGCTCCGCGCATTTACCGGCGGTGGTCCACGCCGCGTCAACGGACGGCGTCGATGGCCACCGGATCCGGGCACGACCGCCTCTATACGCTGTCCTCCTCGCCGGGGCTGCGGTTACCGTGTCGTCGTCCTCTTCCCCCACCCCGCCTCCATCGACGGCGCCTACGGCCAGGCAGGTAACCCAAATCCCACGCCTCCGTCCTCTCACCTGTCCGCCTCTGAGTCGCAGCTGGTTGTCTTGTAGTTTGACCTCCGCGCGGCTAGGGTTTCCCTCACTCTCGCCGGCCTCGGTGACAGTGGTCTCAGCCTCCCTCCCCGGATCCATCAACGACGACTCCTTCCAGAACGGTAAGCCCCCCGGAACCCGACGCCAGCGCAGTTTGACCCCGCCGGATATGAGATCCAGCATGTACTCATGTCTGCTCCTCTTTGTGTCCGATAGAAATCCCCACATCTTGTTTCTATATTACAGAAGTGCTCTATGTACATATTTTAGGACTATGTTTCTGAATACTTTCCGAACAGATCTGGTAGATGATGCTTAATGGCTTAGTTAACCTTCGAATCACCTTTTGCTAACCGGTGTTTGGGTTTGCAGTCAATTTTTGCTACTAGTAACATAGTTCCCGAGCCATTTATGGTTATTAACGTTCTCATCTTGTTTGGTCGGCTTGTAAGGTTGCGCTCGGTATAGTGTTGAGGTGGAGCTGCAAGATGTCATGTCATTTCTTTGGTGCACATGTTCTATAATTTTGTTTGGCAACTGGTTGGCCATGAGCTACTTAGTTAGGCTGATCCCCCTGATAACATAAATGCTCTTTAATTACTCCTGTTAATCTATCTGTTTTGTGCTACCTCGATGTCAACATTTGGCCACGGATGATTATGATTGGAAGTGGTAATTAGGAGCTAAGAAGTATTTGAGAGCAATTTAATGGAAGCTTCGTCGCAAGCTTATGTTGTTAATGTATTGCTTTCCTCATTTGCCTTCATCGAGACGCTGAGTTAGTTTATTTATTTTGCAAGACGACATTTTCCTTAACTTAGTTTCTCAGTTTTGTTCGAATGATTTGGCTGGCATTGAATTTGTAACATGTTTGGAGTAGTAGTCGATTTCTGTTGTTATTAACTTTGTTCCTGTGCGATATAGGGTTATGTCCTACGAGTTATCGAGTCTAATGATTCATTGTTGTGTTAAATGTCAAACACCAATTCAAGGCAACTATGTCTATCCCGCCAATCTACAACTCTTTTTCAGCTCCAGTCAAGCCCTCAGCAGAGCTACGTGCAATCAACAAAACCTAGTTGGTGTATGGAATCTACTGTGATACCCATGGTTTCTAGATTACAAAATGTGCTTACCTATAGCAAAAATTTGATTTAAGATTGCAATGAACACGATATTTACAATGTCCACAGATCTTCACCCCTTTAAATGTTCAATTTTCTGGATTAGGTTTTTCATCTTACAAGTGTGCTCTATGATTGCACTGCAGACAAAGAAGGGACGTTTCGTCCGGTTGCGATCAACGCTGCCCAAACTAGCAGCGTCGTCGGCTTCGTCTTGCTCTCCAACTGCTAGCAGCCACTACAACCTCCGCTCAATCCGCCACAAAAGGCAAGTTAGGGATATGATTTGTCAATTTGCTGTTTGGATTTGGGGTTTAGTTCTCTTTTGGTCATGTTACAGTGACAGTGAATGGTGGTCCTTACGCACCATGTTCATTCTTGTGGTTAAGTTGCTTGCCTCATCTCTTGCTTTTCACCATGAAATTTTGTATGTATGCTCACCATGAAACTGGTTGGACTTTATGCTTCTATGTTGCCTTGGTTTTCCCTAATGGACAATCTTGGCTTCGACATTTGCTTTTGGAAGGTTGTTACTTGGTTGGACTTTGCAGCATTGAAAAGACAAGTCAAACTATATTATGGTTGACATATCTTCCATTCCATTGACAAGTATGGTGTGTCTTCTGTACGGCAGTCAACCATCTAGTTTGTTTTCTTAATGTGTTCACAATAGACCCGCTGTCTCCCCATTTTGGCAGTTCGCCTTTTGGTGTCCACCACTTATTATCTGAGTTGCCAACTTGATATGCAGGGAGTTCCATCCTCCATTATGTTGACATAAGCCACATGACTGTGATTTCTCTCTCTTTTTTGTGTGTGTTGGCTCAGTTTTCAGTTTCCAGCAGATTCTAATACAATGTCCTAACTGGTGATTACATTTTGGTACTGCTGCATTACTAATAGCTTTGTTGATCCTTGAATTAGATGAGCCAGGACCGTGCTTGCTGTGATGACAGAACAACCTCTCTGCTTCTTGACCTAATCATCAAGCAGAAAGACCTTTGTCACTAGAGCGGTGTCCACGGTCCAACCTCACTAGGGTGGACCAATATCGTTCATGCCTTCAATGAAGTCATGAACCTCGGGTACAACAAGAAAGTGTGCCAGAACAAGTAGAATGAGCTAAAATGTTGTTACTTCAATTGGCGCGACGAACAGACCCATACTGGGCTAGGCCATGACCCGCTGACTGGAGAGGTTACAGCTGACCCCGAGTGGTACGGCGCCAGCCCCGGGGTACTAACTACACGCATTTCTTTGATTTTTTTGTAGCAATTAGGTTCCTACTAACTCAGTACTAACTTCGCCATCACTGGAACACGTGCAGGAAAGTAGCCAACCCGCTAGAAACAAGTTCAAACGACCCCAATGCTGTGAGCAACTGATCACGATTTTGGGACGCACCCCATGTGACAGGGGCCAGTTGGTATCGGCAGGGGACCATCGACCTAACAAGTCACCCAGTAATGGAAGCCCTCGCACTCCTCCATCCTTGTCGGACGAGCCAGTCATTCCACCTAGTAGTCATCAGCCCTCGAAGCGAGTCCATAGAGGATATTCAGTTAACAGTCCTCGCAGCAAGAAGAGTAGCCAAACTCCATCTGTAGAAGAGTGCCTTGAAGACCTAGGCCAATTTCTCAGAGAGGCTAGGTCCCAGAAGGCCCGTCGTAATGCCGATGCTCAGGAGTTGGCCCAAGTCCAGGACATTCTGATTCAAGATGGTATCAGCAAGGCTGATGTAGTATTCGTGCAAGCCCTAAACCTTTGTAGAGACATGCTCCATCGTCAGGGTTTTCTTAAAATAAAATCTAAAGAGGGCCGGCTGAACTAGATCAATGTGACGTGGGACTTTGTGTGCTCCAACAAGTCCCAGTGATCAGCACATTTCTTGTTTTTCTATTGTTTGCGGATATCCACCATGTGCATGTTGAGTTCCTTCTGTTTGTTGTTTCGTTATGTTCGTTTTTTGCATTACCAAAGACATTGCATGTATCACCTATCTGTTGAGTGCATATCGTTGTCTCGTGTTTTGAATAAAAAATTTGTGTACTGCTGTGAGTGTTGTAAGACATTATGCATGTATCACTTTTTCTCTTGTACATCCCAACCTGTTTTCACGGTGCTACTTAGTTCAGGTATCTTTATATGTTCACTTATTTGCACATGTTTTGTTCCTAAAATCTACATTACAATCTGACTGATTTCTGCCCATTTGCAGGTAGCATCATGAGCAGCATGAGCAGCACTGACGAGTCATCGTACAACGACACTTCCAGTGATGGACCGAGCACTATGACCATGGCAAAGGCAGCATTCATCTTGCTGAAAGGTATTATGTCACAGCAAAGGCCTGAGGTAAATCCTCCATGTCCCATTCCTAAGCTTTCTGGAGCCCAATGGATGCAGCTTACCCTTGCCGACCATACCAAATGTTTAGACAGTTTGCGCATGCCGCGTGATGCCTTCCTGCATTTGCTAGCAACAGATAAGTGCACCTCAGTAGAAGCTCTAGGCATGTACATCTGGACCTATGGCCACCAATCGACTAGTAGAGAGTGCAAGGATAGGTTTGAAAGGTCTTTAGATACAGTTAGCAGGAAGATTACAGTAGTTGCAGAGGTCATGTATAGGTGGGCAAATACTGTCCTAGTTCCAGCAGATAGGAACTACGCACGCATGAGCCAAAAACTTGCTGCATATGCACCATGGTTTGATGGATGCATAGGTGCTATAGATGGCACGCACATAAAGGTTGAGGTTAACCGTGAAGCAAAGGCTGATTTCTACAATAGGAAAGGCTAAACAACAATTAATGTTTGTGCTATCGTGGATATGGATGGCCGTTTCACATACGTGGGGGCCGGGAAGGCGGGGGCATGCCATGACATGGCGGTGTTGAAAGACTGTCAGGACGACAATTCATTCCCACATCCCCCAGCAGGTTCGTGATTCCTTGATGTTCACATTTCTTAATTGTTTGCTTGTAGTAGATCTATTGAAGCATACATCCACCATTTGCTATGACAGCTGATGGCTGTATATTGTCTGCTTACACAATTTGCAATTTGATCTCTCGCTGCTTTCATCGCTTGTAGGCCGATACTACCTAGCAGATGCGGGTTACAGGGAGATGCCAGGTTACATGACCCCCTACAGAAACACAAGGTATCACATAAACGATTTTAGGGGCATAGATTTCTAGAAGTTGCAGAGGGAGGAGAAATTCATCTACTTTCATGCGAAGTTGCGAAATGTAATTGAAAGGAGGTTTGGGGTGTTGAAAGAATGGTGGCAGATTTTGGACGGGGTGCCATACTGATGTAGGATGAAGCAGGCTATGATAATCATTTCATGCTTTGCTTTAGATAATTTTTTATGGATGCGTAAGTACGGCGCAGATCCACCCTCTTATGAGTTGTTGGAGTGGGTTGAACTAAATCGGGGAACCCCTATCTCTGGAGTTAGGGAATTAATATCTATGGTTTTGTGGAGTGGTGTATGATTTAGGAAAGTGGAGGGTTTAGTTTGGTTAACTGCAGCTCATGGGAGCTGGATTGACCGCATTTAGATGATCCGACATTCACTGCAGTTCCTATATTTGTAGCAAGTATTGATGTCGTGCGATTATTTGTATGTGGTTTGGGTCGAGGCTTTTGTTTTAGAAACTAGTAGCTTTAGGTACAGTTCCAAGGCAGTCTTGTCTTGTGCATGTGTAAGGATTTGTGGGACTATGTCATTTAAAAAAATGTTTTATGGGACTATCATATTGTGTTCATTGGTGTATGGGGACTTTTAGTGTCAGAATTACAAGTGCCAAGTTCTATAGTTGCTACACTATTTCTGTGATTCACCATGGGAAGCAGTGGAGCAGATATAGCTTAGGCTTGGCTTTCTTCAAGGATTCTGTTCCTCAGAGGTTTGATTTCATCATATTTGTTATTTTTTTGTTCACATGGATGATTGAACCAAAGGTAATATGAGTTTTCAATTGGGCAGGCTGCAGGTGCAGAATAAGAGAAGCTTCCAGTTGACGGAAGAAGACATGCTTCGTGCTTCTCAAGCTATGCTTCTGATTGCAATGGTTATGATATTCACGGCACAAGTGCATCTTATCCTTGCAAGTTCCAGTTGTAGTTACCTGACATTTATCCATGTTTGTCCTAAAAGTAGTGTTCCCTTTCTGTAATATTAGTTCTTACCTTTTGTGATACTAAATTTCTGAAAAGGGTGTTCCAAGTGGTGGGGACAATCCTGGTGTGGTTCCAGGTCTAGGAATTGGTGCCTTTGATGCCTTGCGATAGCTTCCACAGGTAGTAACTGTGCATCTTCGTATATAAAAATAAGTAATGAGCCTGTAATTTACTTATTGTGATTGGTCCTCATCAGTTTCAAGCATTGCTTCAGTTGGACCAGAAGGTGCTACTGGCATGGTTGTTATAGTGGAAGGATTTGTCTTGATAATTTTGTCTGACACAACTAAAGAACATGTGAGTAATTGTCTTATCAAGATTATGAAGAAAGATTTAAGCTGATCTATTTGGCATAATTTTGTCTTAATGTGCTCTTGTTGGATGACATAGATCCGTGTGTTTGCTGATCATGTCGCCGAAAGCTCTGAAATTACCACAGGAATCACCAGAATTGGTGATTATGAACTGCATGATCTTATTTTTTTAGAGTAAGTGTACTCTTCAAATGTACAGTAATCATAGCTCGTTCATTTTTATTACTTACCTGTACTCGTCAACCCATTTTCAGCAACTTGTCATTTGGAGTAATTATTAGGGTGGAAGCTGAAGCATTTCAGGTAATAATATTATTCTAGTAAGGGTGATTGTACTTCACACTATAGTTACTAAGGTGTATATTTAGGTTCTGAAAGGAGTGCTAGATAGACCTGTAGTTGTGCTCGTGAAGTTAAGAGAAATAAAATGCAAAATTGATAGGCGCTCATCAGCTAAAGATCCTTGTAATAGTATTATCTCTACAAAGGAAGTCGTAAGGGTTATTGAAGGAACATGCAAGGTGTGTCCCAGTTCTGCTTGTTACGATTTTGGTTGGTTGTTTTGACTCCTGTGTATCTCTTATCTTTATTGTATTTACATCCGTATTTTATCAAATTAGGGGAAGCAAGGACCTATGGAACACATACACAAGGGGAAACTGTTTATCTATGACAGGCATCACCTTGAACATGCAGCCTTTATTTGTGCAAAAGTGCAATCTTGCCTTCTTGTTGCTGGATCAACTGCTGGCCTTCGAGGAAATGTTCATACTGAACCCTTTGGATCCTTAGTCATGCATGAGAATTTGCCTCATTTTTCACTTTGCTGATGCAGGGTATGGACACAGCTGATGAACGGCTTGGTGCTTTGCGACCTTCAGCAAGCTGTCTGCAATCTCCAGGAAGACTGCCCCCAAGAGGACCTAATATGAATTGTATGATCTTATTTTGATACTTCCAGTTTCCAAGTTGAGTATCCATGCTTGGTGAAAGAAACTCCTGAGGGTGGTCCTGGAGGGTAAGCAAAGCTGCATAATTATGTTAACAAGTCATGTGTACTATATTGCTTCGTGAGATGTCGTGGGCTTGTTGAGTATCCACGCTTGGTGAATGAAACTGCAAGATGTTGTACAAGTTATTGTGAATGGATGGAACAAATGTTGTATGTGTGTTGTGTGAATGTAACATATGGCCTGTAAATTCATGGTTGAACTGGTTGTTGTTGGCTGTAATTTCGAACTCAGCATGATCATGACCTGGCTGGAAGTTTGAATTTGAAATTTTAAAATCAGCATGAGCTACTATTGGTGCAAAAAGCAGTTGTTGGCGCCATTCTTTGAACTTTTAAAAATATGCTGTTGGCTGGAGGCTGGCTGGAGACTGAAATTGGCTGGCTGGGCTGGCTGGTCCAGCCCCAGCACCAGCCAGCCCAGCCAGCCTACCGAACAGGCTGACTAAAAAATATTATATTTATAGAAAATTATAATGTGAACCAGTATGATTAATGATGATGGTAAAGAAGATGGATCTGGTTGATACATTGTTGGATACATAGCAAACAGATTTAAATAGTACAATAACAAACAACATTCTTGAATAGTATTGTATATTACAAAACCACATAAATGTTGATGTGCTTCAGAACTTTTTGGATATCTTGAGGAGTGTTGCCTTTAGATACATTCGTATTGTAATTCAACATGTCAACCAAGAACTTGCTCCTTAGCACATTCCTATTCTGTATGTACATATAAATCATTGTCTTGAAACTAATAATTAATTATAGATTGTCATTAAACGAGTAAGGGAAATGAGGGTACTCACAGTGGAAATTAACGGTAACCTTGTACCATCCCATGAGTGCATAAAGTTGACAATGAGAAAGCCTGCCAAATTCCTGGAACATGATGTCCTATGATAGAAGTAACACATGTGTGTACTGAACATGATGTAGGAAAAGTTTGGGTAAAGAAATTTACTTACCAATTTTCACTGGTCCAGGACATCTTTGTACACAATGTTTCTAGTGTTTTTCCCCATGGGATCTAATTCCTTCTTTGGTTTGGCCAGAATTCTTGTTGTTTGCCTTGACACACCCCTCGACAAAAGCAACATAGAGCTGTCCATGGGAGAACACAGGCTCTGGAAGGTAGATCCCAACATTTGGGATGGTTTGGCCCTGTGCTTTGTTTATGGTCATTGCAAAACCCAGGCGAATGGGGAATTGTTTTCTCTTGAACTTAAAAGGAAGTGAAATATCATCCGACGGAGACATTGGGATCCTAGGTATGAACACCCTTTTCCCTACATGCTGGCCACCAACAATTTCAGCATCAATTGCATTATCCTGGAATGCTCTTACCATTAATCTTGTTCCATTGCACAAGCCATTGTTAGAATCAAGATTGTGGAGAAGGATCACAAGACAATTAATTTTAATTTTTAGCACATGTGGGGATAGGCCATTCAGAGTGATTGAATTCAAGAAGTCAATAGGATAGTTATTTCTAGAATCATCATCGACAGAGTCAAAGCTATGATAAACCTTTTCCTCGCCCGGGAACTTGTCAATCATCTTTGCGTTTAGCTGATCAATATGCTCATTTTTTGTAGAAAGAATGGCACGTGTACTCATATAAGCTGTTGATCTTCCATTTTCCTCAAGTGACAGGAAGACATCTTGAATGAGTTTGGTTATTGAATCTTCGGTGTCAGTATAACCAATCACAATATTCTCTGGCAGGCTAACATAATCATCCCCGATAGTCTTTTCAGTTCCATTCCCACTCCTAAGGAGGTAATCTAAAAACCATGGGTCAGATTGAGCCCTCATGTTTCATGACAATCGTGTCTTCCTTATACTTTCCCATAGGTAAGATCTCTGCAATGTAGCATCAATTATCTATGCTCTTGTCCCACGTATTATGACTGAAAGTACCTGTCTGAAATCTCCACCAAATACCACTACCTTTCCCCCCAAGGGCAAAGAAGAACTCAAAATATCTTGCAGGGACCTATCAAGACACTCAACTGCTTGACGCTTTGTCATGGCAACTTCATCCCCGATAATCAAGGATGCCCTACGGAGTAACTGTGTGGTGCCACTTTGCTTGGTGAAGTTGCACATGCTATTGTCAGCAAGCTTAATTGGGATTTTGATCCTTGAGTGTGTTGTGCGCCCTCCTGGCAAAATTGACGCTGCAATCCCAGAAGTTGCAGTTGCAATGGCTATTAATCCCTCAGATCGCACTCTAGCAAGGAGTGCCTTGTATAGGAACATGTTGTCAGTTTCTCCTGGACCATCCACGAAGAACACCTGGCTTTTGTTTGCAAGCACATGTTGTATGATTTCATCAAATCCTACACGCTGCTCCCTGTTAAAAGATGAGTGCATATCCAAATGTTCTTGGTCTATGGCCACAGAAAGTTCCTCTCTAACCTCCCTCATGATGTCATTCGAAAATTCACCTGATTGGCACAAAAGAATTAATTTATCATCCACATAATTGGTCAATAGAAAGAAAACAAATATGTGTATATACTATGTAAGTGAATCAAAAGTTTATGCACTGGATTGGGACAAATTTACCTGAATCACCTCCGGAAGATCATAGTTTCTGATATCCTTCCCCATCAACAGAATCAAATCCTGAATGTCTCTAAGCACCATTTGTTCTACTGCTGCTGTGTTAGAATTGCCTTGGCTGTAATTTTCAGACTTTGAGTCCTTATGCTTGTCTCACTGTCCACGAATGTTGCTGGCCTCACAAAATACAAGAATAGTCGCAAATAATCTTCACAGTGCAGGCGGCATCTGGAAAGTTGCAGACTCAGACAAGCAGTCATCAAGCGACCTGTCTGTCAATAAGTCCTCTCTTCTCACATGCTTCTCTGAAAGTAGAGTATGTGATGCCGGCCACTATTTTTAAATCTTCATATGTGGTTGAACCCCTAACATGGCTCAAAAGCACTCTCAAGAAATATCTCTCCCCTTCAACAGGGTGTCCATAAACAACCCACCCAATTTGCCCTCTCTGCTTTCTTCTTTGCCACACTTTTCTACCAGTGATCCACCGGTAGTATTATGGGAAGTCTCTGTACAACAATGTCCTCGCAAAACTATCCAATCTATTCTTCTTGATGTCCTCTATGAGTGTGGTCATGGATGAAGATGGCTGGCTGACAACATCCTCAAGACTTTTACTTTCATCAATAATTACAGACTGCATGTTGGACAGATGAAGTTGGAGCTACAAAACAGATGGATAGACACCAAAGAGTGGGAAACCAAAAATCCGGTGTATAGCTTCCGGTGGTGATATGTATCTAGCATCCTTGTATTGACGAATCTCATGTATTACTCCATCTTCCTTATGTGACAGGTTTACTGAGAATGATGCACAATCATGACCTTTGTATACGTACTTAAACAGGTACTTAATAGCTTTGATGCTGGAGCAAGCTTCAACATTGATGTGGCAGTTATATCTCGTAAGCAGCCCAGGGTTGTATGGAACCACCCACCTATTGTCCAATTCCACACCTTTTATGTTTACATGGAAGCCATCATCTCTCCTCCTATACAAAGGGTAGGAATCTTTTCCTTGTTATGTTGCTGCACAAAACTGACGAGGAAACTGAAAGCGGCACTCTCCGTTGACCATACAAGCACACTTCCTATTTAGCACTCCACATGGTCCATGCAGCATATGCTTGATGACAAGATTATGCAGCACATGCCACTACCGGACAGAGCATCTTTGCCGAGGGCCTGAGGATTTGCCGAGGGAAAATGCTCGGGCACTCGGCAAAGAGTCTTTGCCGAGGGCCTGACCCTCGGCAAAGAACAGCCCTCGGCAAAGACTCTTTGCCGAGGGCCAGACCCTTGGCAAAGACAAGCACACGACAACAATAATTATTTGCCGAGGGCTAAGCCCTCAGCAAAGGGCTGGCCCTCGGCAACACCGCCTGACACGACGTCTATCCCCTGCTGTCAATCTTTGCTGAGGGCATCACCATTGGGCCCTCGGCAAAGACTTTTTAACCGTTTTTGAATTTTTTTTTTAAAAAATTCTTTGCCGAGTGCCCCTGGACCAGCACTCGGCAAAGACAGTCTTTGCCGAGTGCCAAGCTGGCACTCAGCAAATTTTCAATTTTTTTTGTTTTTTTGACCCCAAATTTTTTGTTGGGCCCGCCTACATTGTTTACAACTTCATGTTCAAATTTGGTGCTTTTTCTAGTTTTTTTTGTTATATTTGGTTGATTAATTTGATTATGTTGAATTTTTATATATAATTCAAATTTGAACTGCAAGTGCATGGAATATTGTAATCTAGTGCTTCGAAAAATGTTATTCATAGTAGTTGGTGTATGTTGAGTCTCTATCCACGAACTCGCATCAAATTTCGCGCATCTTCTTCATGTAACATGACGAGCCACTTGCCGGAAAAGTGTTTTTAAATTATATAAAGTCCATACGAAGTCCGAAAATCACGAAACTTGTCGAGGTGTCATGTTATCGCATGTGTAGGCTGTGATAAAAAATTGAGAATGTTTCGAGCAAGTTGCGACGTCAGATGCATGAGATGTCTGGCTTTTAGGCATCCGACGTCACAACTTGCTCCAAGCTTTCTTAATTTTTTACCATGACCTCCACATGCGATAACAAGACACCTCGACAAGTTTTGTGATTTTTGGACTTTGTTTAGATTTTATATAATTTAAATACACTTTTCCCGCAAGTACATCGTCATGTTACGACAACAAGATGCTCGTAATTTCATACGAGTTCCTGGATACGGCCTCAACATACGCCAAACATCATGAATACCATTTTTTGAATGACCAAATTCCATTATTTCATGTACATGCTGTTCAAATTTGAAAGTTGGAAAAATTCAACGAAACAAAACTAATTAAGGAAATAAAGTAAAAAAACTAAAAATTATCCCAAATTTTGAAATGGAGTTTAATGACTGTAGCAAGGCCCCAGGAAAAAATGGGGCAAAAAAACAAAAAAAAAATTAATTTGCCAAGTGCCAACCTTGGCACTCAGCAAAGAAGCCTTTGCCGAGCGCCAGGTCACAGGGCGCTCGGCAAAGAATTTTAAAAATAAAAAATAAAAAAACCTGTGTCGAGTGCCGCTGGGCCTGGCACTAGGCAAATCTTTTAACCTAAAGGCCTAGAATGGGCCGGCCCAACCCCAGCCCCTCCTCACTCGTCTCCCACCCGCCCCCGCGTCGCCGTGCCGCCGCCGCCGACCCCGCCGTCGTCCCCCTCCAACGGGGTCCTGCCGGGCCCGCCCCGACGCCCCCGTCCCGCGCCCCCTGCCCCTGTCCCGGTGGCGCTCGCCCCGGCGCCCGGCCAGCGCTCCCGCCTAGCCCCGGTGGCCCCACGCCCCCGCCCCGGCGGCCCCGCGCCCGCGCCCCCGGCGGCCTCGCGCCCCCGCCCCGGCGGCCCCGCCCCCACACCCCGGCGTACTCGTGCCCCGCCCCAGCGGACCCGCGCCCCCGCCCCAGCGGCCCTGCGCCCGCGCCCTGGGTCCCCGGCCGCCGCCCCGAGCTCGCCGGCGCCCCGAGCTCCGAGCTCCCCGGGGACAGCGACCCGGCCGGCCCTGAGCTCCACCGGCCCCGCCGTGCCCTGTGGTCGGCCAGCAGAGGGAGAAGGAGAGGAGCAAGAGGAAGAAAGAGAAGGGGAGGAGGAAGAGGAAGAAAGAGAAGGGGGAGGAGGAAGAAGAGGAAGGTGCCGACCCGACCGCCCGTCGATCCTCGTGCCGTTCCGACCGCCCGTTGATCCTCATGCTGCTGCGGTCATCCCCACCGTCGTCGCCGGCCCTCGCTCTTCCCGTTCTTGCCGCCAAGGTAAGCCCTACCCTTGTAGTGTTAGTAGTAGTAGTTAGTAGTGTTAGTAGTAGTTGTAGTGTTAGTAGTAGTAGTTAGTTGTGTTAGTTGTAGTGTTAGTTGTAGTAGTTAGTAGTGTTAGTTGTAGGGTTAGTAGTAGTAGTAGTTAGTAAATAGTAGTAGTTAGTAAGTAGTAACGGTTGTTAGTAGTAGTTAGTAGTGTTAGTTGTAGGCTTAGTAGTAGTAGTTAGTAAATAGTAGTAGTTAGTAAGTAGTAGTGGTTAGTAGTAGTAGTTGTTAATAGTTAAGTAGTTCTTAGTATTAGTACTGTTAGTAGTTAAGTAGTTGTTAGTAGTAGTGTTAGTAGTAGTTGTAGGGTTAGTAGTAATTGTTGTTGTACTACTTCAATACTTTCATCTGCATGGAAAGAGAACTAAAGTACATGGCTCCTCTTGATATATTGGTGGTTGTTGGCCTTCGTGCCCATGTTTGGTATATATGTGGTTCTTGGCCTTTGTGCCATGTTTTTTGCAGGTTTTGGGAACCTCCCCGTACAGGGGAGGTGCTACCGAAATTTTGAGTCGACACTAACCATTTTTGCCATTTTTTGTAGGAGGACCTGTGGGAGGGACTCGGTGACCCCGATCGTCTTTGTCGATGTTGTGGGTCTTCCTGCACCGCGTCGACTCGCCACTGCACCAACTCTCCACCACCCCGCTACCCTGACCTCACCGGCACCCTAGGTATAACCCCTCTATCCGTATGTGGTCTTTGGTCACGTAACCTAGTTAGGTGTCTCCCATCCGAAAGAGATACGGTTGGAGGTATACATATCTTTGTATATCTGCGACCGTATCTGTTTTGGATTGTCCATGTTTTTTGGACAGCTCGCGGATACGTAGATGGGTTAGTTTCCATGGTCCACTCCGGTTTGAGATGGTGTTTTGGCATCACCCCCTGTTGTTCTCCGGATACACACTCAAGCCGGAAGAAGGACTTGAGGCCCGGGCAGATTAGGTGGCCACGGCCGCCTATAGGAAGTACGTCACCGACATGCACCACGAGGCGCGTGTGCAGGCCCACAGAGACTACTACATCATGGTGTTGAAGCAGTCCATCAGCAAGCCTGATGCAAGACAGGTGGAGCTGTCCCGGGCCCAGTACCTTGAGGTAGACAAAAAACATTAATAATGATTCGTTTTGAGATTAAGTCGGTTTAATTTTATCTTTTTCTATGTCAAATAATCGATGACTTGTAGGTGATTCCCTGGTGGTGCCGATCCCACTCCGTGTGCTGGGAGATGATTGTGGATAGGCGGTTGTCCAATGACTTCGCTGAGAACCATGTGAGGCAGCGGGACCAGCGTCTGCTGAGGCAAGTGCTACTCCGGCCCTCGCTCTTCCCGTTCTTGCCGCCAAGGTAAGCCCTACCCTTGTAGTGTTAGTAGTAGTAGTAGTTAGTAGTGTTAGTAGTAGTTGTAGTGTTTGTAGTAGTAGTTAGTTGTGTTAGTTGTAGTGTTAGTTGTAGTAGTTAGTAGTGTTAGTTGTAGGGTTAGTAGTAGTAGTAGTTAGTAAATAGTAGTAGTTAGTAAGTAGTAGTGGTTGTTAGTAGTAGTTAGTAGTGTTAGTTGTAGGCTTAGTAGTAGTAGTAGTTAGTAAATAGTAGTAGTTAGTAAGTAGTAGTGGTTAGTAGTAGTAGTTGTTAGTAGTTAAGTAGTTCTTAGTATTAGTACTGTTAGTAGTTAAGTAGTTGTTAGTAGTAGTGTTAGTAGTAGTTGTAGGGTTAGTAGTAATTGTTGTTGTACTACTTCAATACTTTCATCTGCATGGAAAGAGAACTAAAGTACATGGCTCCTCTTGATATATTGGTGGTTGTTGGCCTTCGTGCCCATGTTTGGTATATATGTGGTTCTTGGCCTTTGTGCCATGTTTTTTGCAGGTTTTGGGAACCTCCCCGTACAGGGGAGGTGCTGCCGAAATTTTGAGTCGACACTAACCATTTTTGCCCTTTTTTGCAGCAGGACCTGTGGGAGGGACTCGGTGACCCCGATCGTCTTCGTCGGCGCTGCGGGTCTTCCTACACCGCGTCGACTCGCCACTGCACCGACTCTCCACCGCCCCGCTACCCTGACCTCACCGGCACCCTAGGTATAACCCCTCTATCCGTATGTGGTCTTTGGTCACGTAACCTAGTTAGGTGTCTCCCGTTCGAAAGAGATACGGTTGGAGGTATACAGATCTTTGTATATCTGCGACCGTATCTATTTTGGATTGTCCATGTTTTTTGGACAGCTCGCGGATGCGTAGATGGGTTAGTTTCCATGGTCCACTCCGGTTCGAGATGGTGTTTTGGCATCACCCCCTGTTGTTCTCCGGATACACACTCAAGCCAGAAGAAGGACTTGAGGCCCGGGCAGATTAGGTGGCCACCGCCGCCTATAGGAAGTACATCACCGACATGCACCACGAGGCGCGCGTGCAGGCCCACAGAGACTACTACATCATGGTGTTGAAGCAGTCCATCAGCAAGCCTGATGCAAGACAGGTGGAGCTGTCCCGGGCCCAGTACCTTGAGGTAGACGAAAAACATTAATAATGATTCGTTTTGAGATTAAGTCGGTTTAATTTTATCTTTTTCTATGTCAAATAATCGATGACTTGTAGGTGATTCCCTGGTGGTGCCGATCCCACTCCGTGTGCTGGGAGATGATCGTGGATAGGTGGTTGTCCAACGACTTCGCTGAGAACCACGCGAGGCAGCGGGACCAGCGTCTGCTGAGGCGAGGTGCTACTCACCATCAAGGCAGCCGTAGCCTCCCCACCTACAAACAAGCATATGTAAGTGATTTCTTTTATCTTATTTGACGCTGAGTTCTGCCTTATTTCTCACCATCTTGCCGTCTTACTCGCAGGAGGCTGCACACCCGGACGTGGAGGTCTCGGAGTTCTCTGCGTGGGCTATGTCCCACATGGGCAGGGCGTCTTCCTCTGTCTCTTTCGACCCGTCTGCCCCACGTGAGGTGTACTCCGACCCGACCGTGCACACTAAGGTCCAAGAGTACACCTCAAAGGTGAGGGAGGTCCATGGGGAAGATTACGATGTGCGCACTGAGCCCATTGATGCAGAGACCATCATGAGGCTAGGAGGAGGCAAGAAGCATGGGCGGCTGTGGATTGCAGACGGCGCCATCGACTCCACCACTAATCCCTCTCTCGACGTGCTCCGAGCACGGAGCACGAGCTCTAGCCAGCCCATACACCCACGGCCTACTCCGTCACTGCAGCGGGTCGACGCTCTCAAGGTATGTCCTGTTTTACTCGTCGTACGTTCATCTTTGCACACCTAAGTTACATTTGCATTACTGAAACATTGAAGTTTGTATTGCAGGCCGAGCTATAGGCCCAGAAGCTCGTGGTCGAGGCTCAGAGCGCGCAGCTGTAGGCCCAGAGGGAAGCATTCACGGCCTAGGAGAGGAGGATGCAAGAAATGGCGGCCTTCATGCGGAGTGTCTAGCAAGGGGGTGTACCTTTGCCGTTGGCAGCTCCTCCACCGCCTACTCCTACAGCCACTCCTGTAAGTATGAAAGTTCACTCTTACTAGATGCTTCCTTGACATACAACCATGGTTGACATACAAACTTACTAGATGCTTGACATAGAAACTTACTAGATGCTTGACATAGAAACTTACTACATGCTTGCACTAGCTATGACATACAACCATGCTTGACATTCTCAATTTACTAGATGCTTGACATAGAAACTTACTAGATGCTTGCACTAGCTATGACATACACCAATGCTTCACATAGAAACTTACTAGATGAATCTCACACATGCAACCTCTTATCCTTTTTGCAGCTTCCGTCGGCGGGTTCGAATAACCCCGCTCATGCGTCACCGAATGGTGGAGCCTTTGCTTCACCATCATGTCATAGGCCGCTTTTTTTAGGAGTTGTGCTTCGTCATGTGCTTGGACTTGAGCTTCACTTGTGGTTGTGACTTGTGCTTGGACTTGATGGACTGTGGTTGTGAATTTGTGACTTGTGGTTGTGATATTTGACTTGTGGTTGCGATATGTTGTTATTTGAGTTGTGGTTGTGATATAATGTGTGAAAATGGTTTCGTTGTGATATATATATATGTGATTATTGTGATGTTTGTGATATATATGTGACATGTGATATATATTTGAACTGTTTGTGTCAGTGGAATGCAAAAAACAAAAAAATGCAATTTTGGTTGATTTGCCGAGTGCAATGGTCATGGCACTCGGCAAAGCTGGGAAACTTTGCCGAGTGCCAGGACATTGCACTCGGCAAAGATTTTTTTTTAAAAAAAGCAAAAAAATCTTTGCCGAGTGCCAAGCTGGGGAGGCACTCGGCAAAGAGCTTTTTTAAAAAAAATAAAAAATGTCTTTGCCGAGTGCCTTGCCGCCGCGGCACTCGGCAAAGAGTTTTTGAAAAAAAATAAAAAATGTCTTTGCCGAGTGCCCTAACTGTCGGCACTCGGCAAAGGCGCCGTCAACGGAGCAGCGCCGTTGACGGCTACTTTTCTTTGCCGAGTGTCGCCGTTGGCCCTCAGAAAAGGCTTTGCCGAGTGCCCGACAAATGGCCCTCGGCAAAGAGCCTCTTTGCCGTTAAATTTTTTTCCGAGGGCTCTTTGCCGAGGGCGGCGCTCGGCAAAGCCTTTGCCGAGGGCTTTTGGGCCTTTGCCGAGTGCCCTGGGCCCTCGGCAAAGAGGGCACCTCCAGTAGTGTGCTATTTGTCCTTGTCTGGTATCTCTACAGAAATGACTTTATCATAACCATCTGGGCTTCTTAACTTACTGCCTGACTTCATGATCTAGAGGATGTGTTCATGCGGCAAGCCCCTCTTTTGAAATTCTGTGGCATGCACATACGCAACAACCTCGCCAAAATAACTCCTCTTGACCAACAAATCTTTGATGTCTCGTAATTTAGCCCTGTATACTCTTGAAACCAGGTCTGGCCAATCTTGTAGTGTTTGTCCAACCTCAAGATTGGACGTAATCTCCTCCCAGTAAGGATTGCATGTCATTGTGATGAAATATTCCGGTTTACCGTAATGCTGGACAATAGCCATAGCATTTAGAAACCTTTTTTGCATATCGCGATCACCAACTGGAAAACTACGAGGCAGCACAACTCTCTTTCCAACCTCTGAAGCTCTTGTCTCTCCAGCAGAAATTACATCAACTAAACCCTGTGATAGAAATAACGTCATGAACCTGCTGTTACTATAATGGCAGGTGGTTGCATAATTTTTTTTTAAATACTAAATAATATTAATTTTTTGCTAATTACCTGGTACAGCTCAGCCCGTATGAGTTTCTGATTCTCAGGGTTATAGTACCAATCAAGCCTCATAGACTCTATCTTGACATACATATCAACAGCCCACTGCTGGAAAAGCCGGCCTCCAAACAACAAGATGTTAAAAAGGCCCTTTCTAACTTGCATCAAGAAACAATAGTATTCCCTTGCCGTCACAAACCATTTTGATTGGGTGTCATCTACCAGTCTACTGATGTAATATCCTTCTTGTATGTCATCATCACTTTGTTGACCATGATCTGCACAAATAAAAAACAATGGATGAATACAATTAACTAAAGCGCTGCTGACAAGGCAAACTAAAGACAGAATTATATTGGTGTTAGTGCCGGTACCAGTAGGCTCGGCGGGAGCGGGTTCTTCTATGGACTGTACATTTAACGAAGTAGGGGTCTCCATGTGTACAGTAGGAATTTCATTGCCATGTATTGTAGGCGTATCATTGTACGGCATAAAGCGGTTCCATCCGGTTTCACCCCTAGGGAGGAATAAAGGATACGACAATGGGTCATAACAACCATGGTACGCTTTGATATAGCACGGGCGATCCCCTCTGGCATATACAAGTACACTTCTATCAAAACTTCGTTGTGGATCATTCCCTTCCGACCAAATTGCAGCAACTTGTGAAGCCGTGGGCGCATTGTACCTTTGTAGGGCAGAAGTATACACATTAAAAAAACCATTGATAAATTCAGAAATATGTAATGTATGTATTGAAGCATTGCAATAAAATATTGTACCTTCGCTGGTCAGGTGTGACATTAGTATTGTGTTCAATCACGTAGTCATCTAGGTTAGGAATAGCACCAACTCTATTTAATGTATGCACATAAGGATTATCATGTAATATTCTCAGAACATTTCTAATGAGATTGATATCAAGATCAGGAGATCTCCGTACTCGGTGGGATAATGTATCATCTTGTAAAAGTATAGTTGCAAATGATGGGGGCCCTTGGATCCTGGCACCAAATGGTTGCGCCGGTGGTACAAGGCACCATGGACACGAAATGTATACACACTAGTCCCGGCTGCGGTCGCAACTCGTCAGTCCAACGTAACCCCAAGGATTGTGAAAGAGAAATGAGAGTTGAAATACCGTATGTGCTTTCTGAAATATTTTGCATCGGCATGGATCTGACTTGTAAACAACATTTTCAACTCGGCAGGAACATCTGGAATATGCACTTTTATCTTTCCTTTTCTGCAACAAAAACCGGACGTCTCATATTGGAACCGCATGGCACCACAATATTGACAGTTAGGAACTTTTTTCAAAACATGGTGCCTGTCCAGCAAGTTTTGGAAGATGTAGTCGTATGGATCTAAAGAGCCGTGATCATGAACACCATTAACAGGCACGTGATAGGACTCAAATGCATCACCTGTCAGTAAAAGCAAGGTATGGCTGTAAACACTTGACCATAATCCCCAGAAATACATGATATACAAGTAGTTTTACCTTGACCCAGAAATTGTCTGGTTTCCTCATCATCAATAGGATCGTCATTATGATATGCAATATCGGAGTCACAATGGTTCCTCGATATCATCTGTAGCATGATATCAGGTGGCACGTGAGGCTAATGTTAAATATCATTATGTAATTAAGAAATAAGTAGATATCAATGTAATGCACCTTCTTCGCAAGCACCAGTGTGGGTAGGCTCAAACAACAAGCTATGATATTCTTTATATGTTTGTTCTGTCTGTGGGTAGAAATTGTAAGATGTATTGGTACTACTGGTCCTTATTTTTGTGCTCACCTGAGTCTACAGTAAGTAGGGAAGACTGTTCCTCCCCTATGCTACTTGATCTCATCCTCTTGCCATCAGGTTTCTGTTGCGCCAATTCTTCCTTCTTGGATTCATCCATATTTATATACCGTTTGTGGTAACTAATAAGTTTGCTAGAGCTGTCAGCTGGTCACAGAGACAAGGACTTAAATATGAAGATTTTTTTAATTATATTGAGTTATACATATAAGGTTATACACAGTCACCTCGGCCTGAAGTTGGAGGATCATAGGTGCAGTGCCGGCCCTAGGGCTAGGGTACGATGTGCGACGGTCGAGGGCCCAAGCGGAGGAGGGGCCCAAGCCCAGGCATACAAACCTCCAGGTCCTATAGCTCATTAGGCATTAGCAAACTAAGGAGAAGAGAGACATAGAACTGGCCAGGCGGCCCAAAAAGACAACATCGACATTTCTTTCCTAGTTTCCTTTCCCCATGGCCCTCGGGTAGAGAGGAGACGAGGAGTCACGCTGCACACAACACACTCTGATCGTGAGTTCGCGACGTGCGCCTTACACACGCGGAGCTGGCGAGCCGCGCCGCCTCGAAGAACTAGACTACCGGAGTGTGGGGGTATGGCCCCCAAGACATGGGCCGCACCATCGAAGGTGGCCCAGCCCACAAGATCAAGGCGTGCACGGCGCTGCTCGGCGTGCACCGCAAGACATTGTATGGTACCAAATAGGCTACTTTACTTGTAACCCTACCTCCTCCAGAGTATATAAGGAGAGGTAGGGGTCCCCTAGCGGATAGGATCCATCAGATCGGATCTACATACAGATCAATACAATACACCAAAGACACAGGACGTAGGGTATTACGTCGATCAGACGGCCCGAACCTGTCTAAATCGCTGTCTCTGCGCCTTGTGTCACCATTCGGTTCCTGATTACGTGCACCCCCACCGACAAATCTACCATCGCGGGATACCCCTCGGTGGACTGCCGAGCATATTCTGTCGACAGTTGACGCGCGTAGGTAGGGGTGTGCGCTTGATCCATGGCGAGCCAGATGGACCTCAAATCAACAGCGCGTTCTCGTCATCAATCTCGTGGAGATCCATGCCGGTCCACGACGACGATTCATTGCTAGCTACATCAGCCCCCGTGACAGCAGATCCGATCTCGGAACCACCTCTGAGGTCATCTTCACCGACAACTCACCGCCCGCTAGGTGCTTGCCGTCAATGCCGACCAGACAACGCCATACGCCGCCGACCAGACTTTCTATCTAAAGCTAAGTCACGCTTTAATATTTTTCTAAATATTCTCCAATCTTTGTATAGCGCCATAATGTTTTTCCGAACTATTTTCTCCATGTTTGCTCTCCAAACGATTTTCTGAACCCCCGAACAGTCATGTTGATGCTCGGATGCCTCTAGAGATGGCCCTGTCTCCGACTCCTCCCTACACGTGCTACGGGCTCTGCGCTCTACGTTATGGGTGGTCGGCAATGGCTCCTTGGTCACGCCTATTCCTCCTACACGTGCACGGGCTCCACGCTCGACGTTATAGACTATGGGCTAGCTAGGGCTGGAGACTTAACTACACACTAACTGGTCGGGCGGTTTATATTAAACATAAATATATTTTCACACCAACTAATTGCCGAGCTATTTACGCTATTTTGTCACCATCGCTATTTTTTCTCTAGAGTTCATTTATTTTTACATCATGTACTACCCATTCTACATGTTTATATTGCAGGGTCATCGTCTAGGTGATCGGACCACCTGGTGCTCGGACTTCTCCACTGATCAACTGGTCAGATCGCTTGGTTCATGGACTCCATCGCCAACTAGTTGATCGAACTGTTCGCCGGTCGTTTCTACACAATGTTCACTTCGCTACCGACCAGTCGACCAGACTGTTTGTTGCTCGTGCTTCATCGCCAGCGACGCTGGTTACTCCTCGGCCCTCGGATTCTTTGTGCTCGAGGACTAAGTGGGCACACTACACCGCACGGACATCGTTAGCTACGTCGGTGTTCAGACCTCGCTGCCTACACGGGGCACTTCTCGGTGCTCGGACCCCACCGCCTACGCCAAGGACTCCTCAGTGCTCGGACATCGCCGCCTACGCTGGGGACTCCTCGGTGCTCGGACCTCGCTGGGGACTCCTCGCTCCTCGGTGCTCGGACATCGCCAGCGACGCCGGGACTTCTCACTCCTCGGTGCTCGGTCATCGCCAGCGATGCCATCGCCAGCGACGCCGGGGACTCCTCGCTCCTCTGTGCTCGGACATCGCCAGCGACACCGGGGACTCCTCGCTCCTCGGCGCTCGGACATCGCCACCTACGCCGGGGACTCCTCGCTCCTTGGTGCTCGGACATCGCCGCCTATGCCGGGGGCTCCTCGCTCCTCGGTGTTCGGTCATTGCCAGCGACGCCGGAGACTCCTCGCTCCTCGGTGCTTGGTCATCGCCAGCGACGCCGGGGACTCCTCGCTCCTCGGTGCTCGGACATCGCCGCCTATGCCGTGGACTCCTCGATGCCCGGACATCGCCACCTACGCCGGGGACTCCTCGCTCCTTGGTGTTCGGTCATCGCCAGCGACGCCGAAGACTCCTCGCTCCTTGGTGCTCGATCATCTCTAGCTACGCCGGGGACTCCTCGCTCCTCGGTGCTCGGACATCGCCGCCTACGCTGGGGACTCCTCGCTCCTCGGTGTTCGGTCATCGCCAGCGACGCCGGAGACTCCTCGTGCCTCGAAGCTCGATCATCGCCAGCGACGTCGGGGACTCCTCGCTCCTCGGTGCTCAGACATCGCCGCCTGCGCCATCATCGCCAGCAACGCCGGGGACTCCTCGCTCCTCGGTGCTCGGTCATTGCCAGCGACGCTAGGGACTCCTCGCTCCTCGGTGCTCGGTCATCGCTGCCTACGCCGGGGACTCCCCACTCCTCGCTCCTCGGCGCTCGGTCATCGCCGCCTATGCCAGGGACTCCTCGCTCCTCGATGCTCGGTCATCACCGCCTACGCTAGGGACTCCTCGCTCCTCACTCATCGGTGCTTGGTCATCGCCCGCGATGCCGGGGACTCCTCGCTCCTCGGTGCTTGGTTATCGCCAGCGACGTCGGGAACTCCTCGCTCCTCGGTGCTCGGTCATTGCCAGCGACGTCGGGGACTCCTCGGTGCTCGAACATCACCAGCTTCGCCGGGGACTCCTCGGCGCTCGGACATCGCTGCCTATGTCGGGGACTCCTCGGTGCTCGGTCGTCGCCGACGACGTCGGGGACTCCTCGCTCTTCAGTGCTCGGACATCGCCAGCGACGCCGGAGACTCCTTGCCCCTCGGTGCTCGGTCATCGCTAGCAACGTCGATGACTCCTCGCTCCTCAGTACTCGGACATCGCCAGCGACGCCGGGGACTCCCTTGTTGCTCGGATCTTGCTACGTCTCGTCGGTGTGCTATCAAGCTGCTCCATGCTGTTCGGATCAGGGTGCTGATCTTGGGCAGCACATCTGGGGTCTTGATACGCGCATGTCAGACGACGTCGGCAAGCTTTCAGACTTCTTTGACCCTGCTACAAGATTCATTCTTTATCTTCTAGCAGGCTCGGGGACTAAGTGGGAACACTTCACCTTGCGGTGAATGTGCTTGTTCTCATCTCGAGGCTACGCCCGGGGACTGGCTGCCTGCTCGGCTGGTCTTCTACTTTATGACCCTAGCACCACGTGACTACGTCACCTACTGTTAGGCTCGGGGACTAGCTGTGGGGGTATGGCCCCCAAGATATGGGTCGCACCATCGGAGGTGGCCCAACCCATAAGATCAAGGCGTGCACGGCGCTGCTCGGCATGCACTGTAAGACATTGTATAGTACCAAATAGGCTACTTTACTTGTAACCCTACCTCCTCCAGAGTATATAAGGAGAGGTAGGGGTCCCCTAGGAGATAGGATCTATCAGATCGGATCTACATACAGATCAATACAATACACCAAAGACACAGGACGTAGGGTATTACGTCGATCAGACGGTCCGAACCTGTCTAAATCGCTATCTCTGCGCCTTGTGTCACCATCCGGTTCCTGATTACGCGCACCCCCACCGACAAATCTACCATCGCGGGATACCCCTCGGTGGACTGCCAAGCATATTCTATCGACAATTAGCGCGCCAGGTAGGGGTGTGCGCTTGATCCATGGTGAGCCGGATGGACCTCAAATCAACATCGCGTTCTCGTCATCAATCTCGTGGAGATTCATGCCGGTCGATGACGACGATTCATCGCTGGCTACACCAGCCCCTACGACAGCAGATCCGATCTCGGAACCACCTCCGAGGTCGTCTTCACCAACAACTCATCACCCGCCAGGTGCTCGCCATCAACGCCAACCAGATAATGCCATACGTCGCCGACCAGACTTTCTGTCTAAAGCTAAGTCACGTTTTAATATTCTTCTAAATATTCTCCGATCTCCGTATATCGCCATGTTGTTTCTCCGAGCTAAGACACGAACACGGCGCATGAGGACGGCGACCAGTCAGAATTTTCCACGACGATGACATCTTGATTCTTGGCTTCTTATGAATTGCGATCACCGATCAGTTGTTTAGGCCTAAGGTAGTTTTTTCTTTTTATTTTTAATCCAAATTAATTATTTGTATAGTATTCCAGACTTCTAGTACTTTGTACCCATATAGTCATATTTTTCTTCTAATTTAGGTGTTAGAATTTTAGAATGTTACCTAAGAAACATTTGTCATGGGTGAGAAAAGAAAACGAATATATTGTTTTTTTAATCTACATTGTTCCTTGATAATTATCATACATCTACAAATATGTTGCTTAATCTACATTGTTCCTCAATAGTTATCAGACATGTTAAATTTAAAATATGTTATTGAATTTGTTTTCGTTTTGCAAGTAAAATTAGCGCATATATATAATAAGATTTTATACATAGTCAAGAAGGACCGTTGCGATGAGATCGCCAGAGGAAAAATCTTAGGACCGGCACTGCATAGGTGCGTTGGCAGCGTCAGACGTAATTAGTATTTCTATGCAATCAATAACTGGGATCATCTGGATCGATATTTTCCTTGTCGTTTATGTTTGATGCTTGAAAAACTGTTGAACGCCCCGTACCTGCAGGAGATTGTTGACCTACAGCACATCATGTTATTGTCGCCATCACATGCGAAGAAACAGGATCAAATGAGTACACAGAAATGTCTTCCAAATGTACCTCCACTGGATGGTGTTGAGTGGTGTGCCAATATCGATGGTGTTGAAACAGGAAAGTTTGCACGGTGTCCATAATAGGCTACATGATGTCCACTTTGGAACGGTGCTGCACAGAACTATAGTCAGTTCGAATGAGAATTATTGGACAGAGCCATATGATACAGGAGGTATAGGTGTTGATGAATTAGCCTTCTGTCTTGCTCGGTGATCACGCTGTTTCCTATTCCTCTCTTCTCTTTGCTCATTTGTCTCTTCAGCCTTCTTGCGTGCACGGTATTCACGTTTTTTCTGTTTCTCTCCCTTTTACGATCTGCGTCGCTTTGGGGTGCTAGCGATTCTGTAGAATTTTGATGATTAGTTGCGACACCAATGACAATAATCAGTGGAACGTCTACAAAAAAAAATCAGTTCACTACGTCAGAATAGCACTTCACTGCCGGTTTAAAACACCATATCACTGTCGGATTTTGAACCGGCACAACCATACCGGCAATGACGAGGGTAAGATATCACTGTCGGTTCCTACAAACCGACAGTGTTCTTCAACTTCACTGTCGGTTCTTTACACAACCAGTAGAGTTCAGTTCCACCAACACTGCCGGTTCATAAGACCACCCGACAGAGTTTGGTTCCACAAATACTGTCGGTTTATGTTTCAACCGGCAGTGTTCTTGTAAGAATCACAGCCGGTTTGTGATAAGAACCAGCAGTACAACACTATCGGTTTGTGTTTCAACCGACAGTGTTCTCGTAAGAATCACTGTCGGTTTGTGACAAGAACCCGCAGTGATGTATAAGCCAACACTGTCGGTTTGTGGCTCTAGCCGGCAGTGCCATCTTGGCCATCACTGTCGGTTTATTTCTAACCGGCAGTAATGTTTACCACAACACTATCGGTTTGCTACTAACCGACAGTGATGGCACGTTCATATTTTATTATTTTATAATTTGTTTTAATTTATATTTTTCGTGGAATCGGGTTACGTTTTATATACGCTACGTAGACGATAGGTCCATCAATATTAAACATTACAAATGTTACGGTTACAGTTCAAATGTTCTTATCAAGATCTTGATCCCTCAAAATAAAAAACAAATGTTCTCGGACTTCATAGATTGTGCAATGCTTCTCGGACTTCTTACAATAATCTGACGAGCCGCTCTAGGCCATACTAATCCTTGAACTTCACGGATTGTGCGATGGAAAATACTCCATCTTTTTCCAATACCTCGGCTAAGATGAATTTTGCCAGCTCTGATTGCAGTGCGACGATCTTAATGTCTAATAGCCTTTCGTGGTTATATTTCTTACGCTGTCGTTCAAAAAAGATGATATCCAAAGTGGAATCAGTAAATCATTTTGTTGAATTATTAACAAATATAAATGAAATGTGGATTATACACATCAACTTATCGGCTTCTTCCGATTTCTCGCCGATGTAGCGAAGCATTGCCCACATTACATAAAATCCGTATTCATTGTTTCCTGTCGGCTTTTAGGTACTTTCCCTCCATTTCGACAACCTTGAATGGGACCTACGTCCCACTGATATGTCTTCTTCGGACACTGAGCAACATTAAAAGGAAAAACGTTAGAAAGCGGTATGCATGATTAGAAAATAATATGTTATTAGGATCGCTTACTAATTCAGCACTGCCACTAGTACGTCCAGATGATGAAATGATTTTTTTTCGAGTCCCACACCTCGATCAGATTTTTGGCAAAATTAACACAAATGAAGACGAAATGGTTGCTGCAATCACAGAATCCTAATTATCGAATAATCTTAGCGAAAAAAGAAGCATAAAATTAAAAGCCAAGAACACATACTCACAGTTGTAGGCTAGAAGTATGTGGGTTTTGTTCTTCATCTTGAATTCGTCGAAAACAACAATCAATCTCTGTTTCAGGTCTTCCACGTCACATCCATGGAGGCCTAGATATGTCTTCTCATTGACTCGTAAGAGGTCCAAGAAGCTTATGTTATCCCATTTGTTTTTTAGAATACAAAATTTTGCTATACACCTACATAAAATCAATGCTCAAAAGTTAACAATTTGTGTCCCAAGAGAGTAGTTAATTGTAATATCATGCATGTAGGGTACTTACATAGTCCACAGCGTCAACATTTGTGTATAGAGAGAGCGTTTCTAGTATAGCTGGAACAAGCACTCCCACTCGACATCGAACTTCTCTTCTTTAGGATAATGAAAAACATGTGGCAAACGGATAATAACCTCAAAACCAAAGTCCTCCGTCTCTATTGTTTGAGCCATGTAATATTCATGCAACTGGCGCATATATATTGTCAAGTTTTTATACTCGTGATCGGAAACCAAAAGATTGCCCCTTTCATACTTCATTGCCGGTGTTCCCGTCCCTTGTACATCATAATAAATGTTCGCGGCCTCTTCCATGGTTAATTCAGGGTTGTCTTCGACGTAGTTCTGTATCTTCCTTAAATCTTTATTGTGTACTTCTTCGGCTCTTGTTGTAGCATACTGATTCTGTGTTTGCCTTTCGAATTCGGACTTCAACAAAAACAAAGGCAGTGAGGCACAGAGATTGAAGAAACTAACACAATCTTCCTTTGAGATGTGTGCTGTAAATTTTTCTTTCATCAAGTTTGTAACGCTGCCACTGAACGAACATTTTCTTTTTTGTTGGTCCACTTTGGGAGCATTAGCGACCGAATCCAAGGACCTTTTCTGCCACTGCAAGGATGCCTTTGATCTTGTTTTGGGCTGAGGTAGAGGAGGAGGATGACAACGAGAATTATGTTTTCCCAGGGCAAATAAAGATGGAGGAGGAGGAGGAGGAGTCTTCTCTTTTCTCGGTGCTAATGAAGATGGAGTCGAACGAGGAGGAATAAAAGGAGACCTCTGTCTTCTCGGGGGTGATGTCAAGGGATGAGGAGGAATAAAAGGAGATCTCTGTTGGGAGATGGTGAGTGATCATCGTGGGTGGGTGAAGACTCGCAGTCGTCCTCATCATCAGAGAACAATTGGTGGTCAAACTTAATGAAGCGCTTGTGCCAAGCCACTTGAGAGCCCTTGTTATGACCAAGTTTTAGCCTATCTTCCGCTATGGGGTACTCAATGTGTATCTTGTTATATTTCTTATCAAGTATTCTGTCAATGGTGATGTGAGCGTACCCCTGTGGAATTGGGTAGCCATTAATGGTCCTGTCTCTTGTAGGCTAGGCCTGGCCGAGCGCCACCTTGTTCTTTATCCATTCCTAATGGATGTACAACTTGACATTGACGGGTTTAGTGATGCCGTCCACCAGATGAGGCACATTCGCATCATCTTTGTCGAGCGGGGTCGATCCGCAGCTACTGCGACCCCTAAACTATGGGCTAAAGGCAGTAGGAGTAGGGTTTTGTGGTACTCTTAACCCCTTGGATAGCAAAATTTGCTAAACTCATGCTTCAATAGTCACCTCAATCCGTGTATCCATTCTTTCTTCCATCTCTTTTAGTCGCCTCAAATACTCTGCCTCCTAATCCGCTCTACCTCTCGAGCGGCTCCAGTGAGTGTTAGATTCTTGGGGGAATGCTAGTTTCTAAGGAACAACATTGGTTCCTCTAGTGTGACCAGGGTGCTCCTTGGTTCCGAGTGCTTGGGTGAGCACGTCTTATTCCTATTAGAAGTGCGAGTCTCTTGCCTCATCTCCTCAGTTACCTGGGAGATCCTCTGGATGAGTTCGCTCATGGGTTGATTTGTGGAGCTAAAGCTCCCATCCTCTGCATGGCGTACATTCCTCCTCATATAGTATATTACCGATCTTGACTCCCAATTGGCTGTCTCAACCTGAACGCCTTCCTCAGCAAGGCGATCCATCTTTTCAAGTTCTGCTTCAAATTCTAGCATCTTTCTGGCGTAGCCACGAGAGCCGAGATGATGATGATTCGTCGCTTTCTGTGAGTTCTCCTTATTCTTCCTGCTTAGTTCTAAGTACTCCTCGGATAACCTATATTCCTTGAAATCCTGCCAGAAGTCCTTCTACTTGCTAAACTATCCACCATCAAAATCTGGCTCTTTATTTTGGAGGACAAAATTCTTGTACAATGTCCCCTTGAAATTCTTGAAGCATGTTCCCATGATTTCTTTTGCTTTTTTCTTGACTAACACCTTGTCATACTCCATTGGGAAAGTAAAATACTCTGGGATCTTGATATCCCATATGTAATCCTTCTTACTTTCGAAAACCCTCCACAGGTCATCATCTTTCCCAATCCACTTCCTGTACCTAATCGGGATGAAGTCCCTTACAAGTAACCCGAGGATAGTCTTGTATTTGGTCAAAGCTATAGGCGGTGAGAGTGGATCCCCGAATTCATTGAACTCGGTGATGTGCCAGTGTGCATTCCTACCAACAGGAATCTTTGACATGCCTCGCTTGGATCTGGCCTTCCTGCTACCCGAACCCTCTGCCTCCTTGGCCGGTGGAGGCTTCTGCTGGAGACACCAAGTAAGCTATGGCCCTCTCAATTGATTAGCGTGTGTGGCTACATAGTCACATGATACCAAAGTTACCTGGCCATCTTGGTCATTTTGACCCAGATCAAGCAGGCCAAATGGGATCCATGGCTGCTCGTTCTCACCGTCCTGATTGACACCATCACCGTTTGTTGGATCATGCGACTCTCCTATCCCAGCGATATCAGCTGCTTCTTGTTGTCGATCTGTTCTTCGACGACGGGGTAACAGGCAAGGACAAGTCATGGCTGTGACACGATCATGGTCAGTTTTGGCTGCGGACATCTACTAATAGCATATGTTTGTATTATATATATAACATGTTTAATGCAAAGTTTAATAATAAGTCCACATACAACAAAGTCAAATAATAGCATATGTTCACCTAGAACAAATTCGTTGTTTGATTGACCACATACAACAAAGTCCACCTACTGTTCTATGAATCTAAGCCTACATCAACTTCCAAATAAGAAAAGCAATGAACATAGCCATAAATAAAAGCATGACATCTTTCCAAGACCAAGGAGCAATTTTCCTAATCTTCACATCTTCGACGTGTGGCTTCTCTTCAATCTCCAGTGCCAGCGGATGGCCATGGTTTGCATTCATTGGACCATAGTAGGCCGGTTGCCCATGGTTTGCAAGGTAGGCCAGATGACTATAGTAGGCCCTCAAAGCTTCAGCTTTTGTGTTGTATTTTTTTTGCAAATTATCAGGGTAGCGATTGACTTGTGCATAGCAATCTTCCCAGGTTCGATAAATCCTAGGCACCTGACCAACATGCACTACATACCATGCCATGGTTGCCTATACATTTAAGTAAATTAGGTTGTCATTCAAACATGATGTATTCTTATAAAATTAAATATATTTATGAATAACACACAACCATTGCATAGATAGGAGTGTTTAGAAAATAGCTATTCACATGCCTCGGTAATAGTTACTACAACTTATGATTATATCATCATTGCACATGACCATAGCCTCAGTCCAATTAATATATTAAGTCATCATAACCTTAGTCTAAGTGCATTGAACCCTCTACAATGCATACAAGATAAAGAAAAGTTGTTAGATGTAGGAAAGATATAAAGAATATTTTTTATTCGTTAAAAACCAAATGATGATTTAGAGAGCCAGTTTAAGACTTTTGGATATACTCCTAGATGTCTCAGAGTCTTTCCTAAATTCACTCTCTAAATTTAAAATAGTGGATGACAATATTTTTAAAGAATCAATCAAGTTTTTCTATGGTTATATGGAAAAATATAAAAGAACTCTTGGAGTTGCTGGCAATTGCATGCATGCAAGTAAAAAAAATGGGAAACAATAAAGAGGCAGGAAGTTGCACGGGAAAGAGCACCACAGCCTCGGAATAGGCGCTAGAGCCGAACAGCCGGATCCAGTCCATTTCTGTGATTCTGCCTCCTTGGCTTCGCGTCTCTTCGTCTTCGGTCTCACTATAAATCCCCCAACCATCGATGCGAGGTTCTTTCACAAGTATTAGTGCAGGTAAGCTTCTTTCCAAATTCCAATCTTCTTTGATAATGATTGTTTCTTCCTGCCTGATACTGATCAAACAACCCTCATTTGCTTGTAGTTAGCCTTAGTCCAATTAACTTTTCTTTATCTTGTCTTTTGCACAAGCTTGTAACTTGAAGTGACTCATAATCAGCTCTAGGAATGAGATTTGTGAAAGGATTTGCATTGAGCTGTCACTCAGATGCATGCTGTGGATCGGAGCTTTCACTGCACAAGCAACTAGAGAACTATGAAGTCCGGTCTACTCGGCTTCTTTATTTCATTCTCATCGATTTCTAGATTAAATGGACAGTGCTAAGAAGTAAGAAGACCCAAATCTTTTAGAAATTGGTTGTAGTTGTACTTGTACCTATTTGGTCCATGCTAAGATGTGCAAGAGGCTGGGAATTGGATAGAATGCAGTCTTGCCATGCTATTGTTTTTCCATTTCATTGGATTAGAAATTAATATGTTCTGGATCCTAGGTGTTGGGAAAATTCCTAAATTGTAACTCATTTACATTATGGTTCACCTGAAGCATCGCATTTGTTCAAGGCTATTGGTGAGTAGTTTGATCAGAGGGGGAAATTGGTTGTAGTTGTACCTATCTAGTCCGTGCTAAGGCTAAGCAAGAGGTTGTCCAACAGAGTCATTGATATTTATTGGTTAACAATTTCCACAATTTGGTTATGTGTTCAGGCGCATGGAGATAAGAAGGGTGGAACCCCACAGGACGGGGTGAAAACGGACAAGGGCAAGATCTTGAAGGTTTCATGGGATGGGAGTGCTGATTCGTACAATGCGGCAAAGTTGGAGGAGCTCTTCTAGAAATTTGGCAAAGTTGAAGACATTGTTATCAAGACAAGGAAATCAAGGAGTAAGGGCTCAGCAATTGTAGTAATGGGCTCCAAAGAAGCTATAGTAAGTCCTATTTCTCTACCCTTTATCATTTGACTGCATTCCATATTTGACTAAGAATAGTTTGACTTATGTCAGTTACCGGAGCTATGTCTTTTTTGTGTTAGTGATACTTTGATCTGAATCTTACATGGTTGGTAGGGGCAAATATGCATCTCATACTATCCCAGGGAAAGTGACATGCAAAAACTCATAATAAGATAGGATTGTTGGAAAATATTCCTAGTTTAATGCACAAGGCTACATAACTATGTATTACTTGTAATCTTGCATAAGTTAATAATTATGCATCTTTATGCTGATAGCATGGAGAATTCCATGACAAGTTTGGAGTGGTTATCTAGAGAGCAAACCAAATTCTAAAAAGTTACCAGGCAACTAGGTTCTTCTTGTTGTACTACATTATTTCTTTCCATGGTTGTGCATATGCTCTTGTTTTTATTTATCTGATCATAGTAGGGTCCTCCCCTCTGTTAAATATTTGGGATCATTACTGAATGACATTTCTTGTCTTTGAATTATATTACTTGCATTGTGCTATGACCAATACTTGTTTCTCTTTTTTACAGTTATTAGCAATACAGAACCATTTCTCTTGTTTCCATTAGCAATACAGTTATTAGCATGGAGATTTGTGAAATGATTTGCATTGAACTGTCACTCGGATGCATGCCGTGGATCGGAGCTTTCACTGCACAAGCAGCTAGAGAACGGTGGGGCATTTCATCAAACACAAAGATAGCAGTGAGCCACTCACTCACCGTGGGGGTGGGAAAGTAGCTGTCTGCGCGCTCTTGAAGGCCTCAGCGGTGGGAGTGCAGGCTTGGAGGAGGAGGGGCACAGCCAGCCTCATGGACGAGGAACGAGGGCACGGACGGTGCGGTGCTCCAGCGTGGGGTGATGCTCTGGCGTGGGGCGGTGCACGGGCGTCGGCATTGAAGAAGAGGAGCATGGGGCTGGGAACGGTGGCGCGGGGGCGGTGGACAGGTGCGCGGGGAACGGTGGTGCCAGTCGGCGCGGGGGTGGTGCTCCGGCGGCACGGGGGAAGGGGTTGGCATAGGGTTGAAATGAATTTGGAAGATTTCAACCCGCGCCTTGCTATATACCAATGAGGTTCCTCACTGCCGGTTCTAATAATAAACTGACAGTGATGAGGAGCATCACTGCTAGGCCATACTTCAAACCGGCAATGATGGGGCTATACTTGTTAGGGGTTAAGTAGTATAACTTGTCCCTTCCTTTCGAATTCCTCCGACTACCTCAATGGTTAAGACTCCGCAACTTAGCCCCTGAGACCCGTGTTCAATTCCCAGACGGCCCCAAATTTGTTGTTTCAATTTTATAAATTATTAAATGACTTTGGAAAATTGTTGATCACCGCCGGTTGTAATTCTAAACCGAGAGTGATGAGGAAATATCACTGCCGGGTGAATCCTTAAACCGACAGTGATGTGGGTGTAGCAGTAAGGGGTTAAGTAGGATAACTTTTCCATTTCTTTCGAATACCTCCAACTGGCTCAACGGTTAAGACCCCGCAGATTAGCCCCCAAGACAGTGTTCGAATCTGGGGCGGTCCAATTTTTTTGGTTTAATATTATAATTTATGAAGTAGAATAAAGGTCAAAAAGAAAAAATAAATTAGCCTTAGCGCACATATTATACTAGCGTAGCGGTTAAGTCTCAGAACTCTGCAGCCCGAGACCTGAGCTCAAACCCGAGGGCTGGCACAAATTTTTTTAATTTTTTATATACCACTGCCGGTTTTCAAAATAAACCGACAGTGATAACCAACATCACTGTCGGTTTTGTCTCATCACTGCCGATTTTTTCAAACCGACAGTGATGTTTATATATATTAAAAAATTTCTTTTATATACTGAATAAATAGAAGCATGTGTATTCCTATGTCAAAATGGCTTGAATTTTTTTGGCAAGCATGTACACCCAAATTAAGACCCCACACATGATCTTAGTTTTTTTTATCAGTTTTTTTATTTATTATATTTTTCTGTGTGCTGAATGAGACAAAAGAGGGTGAATTACATCTTGCACCCAATAGATTTTTTCATCGACCTCCACAAAATTCTTATCCCTAGGGCACATTAGAGCCTATGTAAAAGTTTGGCACTATTCTGGATCTTTTCATGAGTAGACTCAGTTCAACCTATAATTAAACGGTGTCGTCGCGCAGAAATTCAATTCAACCTCAGAAAGTAGCAAACCATCTCCAGAAAATCCCAAACTAGGTGTTTCCTTCACACGTGGCACGTGCAAGCCTAAGAAAAATTTTGAGACCAATATGACATCAGAATGTGTATGAAACATATAAACCTTGATAACCTATGTGTATAGTCATGGTTCGAGGAAAGGGCTCATGTACCTCTGTGAAGAATATATACACCGCCTATGTCGAAATGGCTTGAAATTTTTTGGCAAGCATGTACACCCAAATTAAGGCCCCAAACAAGATCTGAGGTTTTTTTTATTATTTTTTAGTAATATATTTTTCTATGTGCTGAATGAGACAAAAGAGGGTGAATTACATCTTGGACCCAATAGATTTTTTCATCGACCTCCACAAAATTCTTATCCCTAGGGCACATTAGAGCCTATGTAAAAGTTTAGCACCATTCTGGATCTTTTCGTGGGTAGACTCTGTTCAACCTATAATTAAATGGTGTCATCACGCGAAAATTTAATTAAACCTCAAAAAGTAGCAAACCATCTTCGGAAAATCCAAAACTAGGTGTTTCCTTCACACGTGGCATGTGCGAGCCTAAGAAAAAATTGAGACCAATACGACACCAGAATGCGTATGAACCATAGAAACCTTGATAACCTATGTGTATAGTCATGGTTCGATGAAAGGGCTCATGTACCTCTGTGAAGAATATATACTCTGCCTATGTCGAAATGACTTGAAATTTTTTAGCAAGCATGGACACCCAAATTAAGGCCCCAAACAAGATCTAAGGATTTTCTGATCATTTTTTAGTAATATATTTTTCTATGTGCTGAATGAGACAAAAGAGGGTGAATTACATCTTGGATCCAATAGATTTTTTCATCGACCTCCACAAAATTCTTATCCCTAGGGCACATTAGAGCCTGTGTAAAAGTTTGGCACCATTCTGGATCTTTTCGTGGGTATACTCAGTTCAACCTATAATAAAACGGTGTCGTCGCGCGAAAATTCAATTAAACCTCAGAAAGTAGCAAACCATCTCCGGAAAATCCTAAACTAGGTGTTTCCTTCACATGTGGCACGTGCAAGCCTAAGAAAAAGTTTGAGACCAATATGACACCGGAATGTATATTTCTAGTTGCCCAACAAATGTTACACGAATTACATGCATGGCAATAATTAAACACACAAAGCCGTAAAAATTAAAATTAGAACCCAAGTAAACTACGACCTTGAAAACATAGCTAAATAAATATTAATTATTATCGGAATCACTGCCGGGTTTGATCGGGCCACGCACACTAACATGCCTCTATAGCCATATATGGTAATTGATGTCACGGATTATGTATCCACTTGTATCGATGAAGTCCAATGCCTGTATGAGTGCACTCTCTCGTGCCTCACAATACCGAAAGAATGGTCGGCCATAGATGTAACCTACTGAACGACCATTGCCCCTGTTAGTAATCCTTATGCAGTACTGGCATCCTTCTATAGTGAGTTGGCTGAGGTTTCCATTGCAGAAGTCCCAATCATACTCGAGTTGCTCCGTAGCTTGGTCTAGAACGACCCACAAGCCACATCCAGCATAGGTAAGGTCCTGGAGCGCAATCTGCATGTGGAGAAAAAGAAAAAAATAGAGAATGTTATACAATAATAAACAACAAATAACCACGACTCAGATATAAGTGACCATTTTACCACATCCGCACGGTTGTAGCTCGCAAACCATTCGCTTGCTTGCGGGACGGGGATATCACCAGCATTCAAAGCAAGTGCCTTGAAGTGCGAGAAATCAGGCACATCATAGCAAACACGTCGAAGTGCCTCTAAATAGATGCGCACGACACTGAATTGGGCGCTTATCATGTTCGGGCTCTGTCTTCCCGTCTCGTGGATATGGTTCCGATGATTTGCACCCCTCAAAGGGATAGAAAAACTGAGTTCACACATCCATAGCCGACCATTAGATGACGTGTTCTCGACGATGTCTGAGATAAAGAACCAGCTAAGTGCTGTTCGTAGCCAATCTATTGGGGATATAGTCTTTGACATATATGTATGAAACAATGATATTAAACTAATTATACTTATTTGTTAGCATAAAAAACAAAAGATGTTGGAAAATATTTCATACAATAGTTGGAACAAGAAACCGTGGAATGGCCACATTAGGAGCAAATGGCTCATCACCAGGGTGGAAACCTTGTTCTTGTGGTGGGGAAGGTCCGTTGTTCATACCACCTGATCGATAAAATGCCAAAAAAATATGAACATAAAATATATACACAAAAAATTCTTCCAAGTAAAATGTGGCAACATAATTAAATATAGATTGAATGCAAGGAATAAGAATATATATAAATATAGAATGCAAAAAAGCATGAATATAAATATAGATAGAATATTAGAGAAGACAACATATCAATACCACTGAAAAATGTAGGAGTCATGACCAAATCACGTAGAGAGAGTGGATTTCTTGAGAAGTGAGAGTGAAACATGAGAAATGAGACTGTGAGAGTTTGTGGGTGGGTGGGATCAATATATGTGGCCGGCGGTTTGTTTTATATAGGGGGCATGGACATCACTGCCGGTTTCTAAACTAAAGTTGTCGGGGTAGGTGGGAGCAGTGTTCCAACTGTTGTGGTCAGTAGGAGCACTATTGGCATGTGAGGAGCATCTACACATCACTGTCGGTTTTAGTTTAAAAACCAACAGTGAAGGGAGCCTTCTGTGTCGGTTCGAGCAACTGACTATGAAGAACCAAAACCGGCAGTGATGTGTAGATGCTCCTGAGACCCGTGTTCAAATTACTCCGACTGTCTCAATGGTTAGGGGTTAAGTAGTATAACTTTTCCCTTCCTTTCGAATTCCTCCGACTGCCTCAATGGTTAAGACTCCGCAACGTAGCCCCAAGACCCGTGTTCGAGTCCCAGGTGGTCCAAATTTTTTGTTTCAATTTTATAAATTATTAAATGACTTTGGGAAATTGTTGATCACTGTCGGTTGTAATTCTAAACCGATAGTGATGAGGAAATATCACTGCCGGGTCAATCCTCAAACCGATAGTGATGTGGGTGTAGCAGTAAGGGGTTAAGTAGGATAACTTTTCCATTTCTTTCGAATACCTCTGACTGGCTCAACGGTTAAGACCCCGCAGCTTAGGCCCTGAGACCCGTGTCTGAGTCCTAGGCGGCCCAAATTTTTTGTTTCAATTTTATAAATTATTAAATGACTTTGGGAAATTATTCATCCCTACTGGTTCTAATAATAAACCAACAGTGATGAGGAACCATCATTGCCAGGCCATTCCTCAAACCGGCAGTGATGGGGGTGTACCAGTTAGGGGTTAAGTAGTATAACTTTTCCCTTCCTTTCGAATTCCTCTGATTGCCTCAATGGTTAAGACTCCGCAACTTATCCCCTGAGACCCGTGTTCGAGTCCTAGGCGGCCCAAAATTTTTGTTTCAATTTTATAAATTATTAAATGAATTTTCTCTGTGCACCTTCTTTCTCTATGGCCTTCTTAGCGTTCCTCTTCATCTCGGCCTGATCTGGAGACTAGAACGGTACACGCATCAAGTAAATGGATCACTCAACAGTCAACACACAAGCCACAAGCATTCCCATTCACATCTCTAGGAGCACATACATCAATGATCAATGAAGGTTGGAGGAGGAATGAAGCTACTACACCTTTGCTCAATGCCGACTATGGGCTAGGCTCCTTCGAGCACGGACTACAAACTAGTTGGGGACCAGTGGCACTGAGGAGCTATGGATCCCTCACTACTAGTAGTAGCTCGGAAGAGAATGGCCGCCCCAATGTCCTTCTATCGGAAGTCTAGACATATATATTTATATTTATATTTAGCTGGTGTTTAAATTCAGAGAGTAAAGTTTAGAAATGTTACATCCGGTGTCTAATCGAGTGTTTGAATAGTAATAAGGTCAGTCTCAATGGTAGTTTTAAATAACTTTCATTCTCATTAATTACTATGATATGTCGGCATATTTGCTGAGTTGGCAAAGTATTAACGAGGAGGAGAGAGGTGGTGAGAGTTTTGTAAGGAAAATGGACCCTTGGCCCATTTACTTTGGATTTTAGTGTTTGATGATCAACACAACTAAATTGGACTAATAAATTTGCAAGTGATTGTTTTGTGGTTTAATAGGATGCAAGACGTGACTTGGACGAAGGCGATATGATGATCTGATGATCAACACCATAAGCAAGACCATTGAAGCACAAGAGAAGACCAAAGATATTAAGCAAAGTCCAAGCACGAAGATTGGAACCAAGCTAGACGCAAGATCACGAAGAAACAAGCTCACAGAGGTGATCGGACGCTGGACAGGACGCTGTACCGGACGCTGGACCAGACACTGAGCAGCAAAGTGACCAGATGCTGGGTGCCAGAGTCCGGTCAACATCAGTAAGGTTCTAGAGAGCCGTTTTTGTGACCGGACGCTGGTCAGAGTCCGGTCTATAGCAGAAAAGCGGGAGTTTGCATATCTCTAACCTTGCTCTTTAAGCTTTCGCATTTACATTGATTACTTTACTTCTTTTGAGGTAGAGATAGCAATACACTAGCAAAACCATAGTTGCACATTTAGATAGTTTATCTTTTTGCATAGGTTTTGTTAGGGTTAGAAAAAGAGGCCATAGTTTAGAAGTTGAATTTTAAGTTGCCTAATTCACCCCCCTCTTAGGCGTCATGGTTCCCTACAAGTTTCATCAGGATCAAACATCCTTCATGGTTATGTGCATAATGATTACACAGTTAACAATAATCTAACTATCTTTACGTGCATCAACAATGAGGGCCTCATTGTGATCAAGCCATATGTAAGAAGGTTCGTCACCCTCTTGAAGGATAGGTAGGGTTACGTTCACCCTAAATGGAGGCATTTCCTGATAGCCCCTATAGTCTTCTTCGTCCGTCACTCCATCGACACCGGCAATCTTCATTTTCCCTTCTAGGACTACTTTTAGCATTCCTTTTGTCTTGTTGTCCCTTGCATAGAAGACTTCCATAACATCTCTTGCAAGAACAAAGGGCTCGTCTCTATATGTGGTCTTAGTGATATCAATGGTAGTGAACCCTTCGCTGTCAGTGTTGATTTCCTCGAGCCGGACCCACTAGTAGCGAAAAAGAGCTGCCTTCAACGGACCGTAGGCTAGCTCCCATATCACCTCTATGAAACCATAGTATGTCGCCTACATGTTGCTGTTTTCGTCATGAGCATCAAAACAAACACCACAATTTTGGTATGTGCTCTTTCCATCTTGCTTTTTTGTGTAAAATATGAATCCATTGATCTCATACCCTTGGTACTTAACATATGTATTTGAAGGTCCCTTGGCTAAGGCATCCAGTTGATTACCCAGCTTTATTCCAAGCAAGCGACGTCGAAACCAGTTGACAAATTCCTCCATATGTTTTTTATCCAGCCAAGCCTATGACCTGCTCAGATACAAAGTTTGCAGCGATTGCCTATGCTCGTCAATGTATGGCATCACACCCTCGGCTTGCTAGAGAACAGTGAACTGTGCCTATCTAAAAGAAATAGGGTCGTCTACTATAACAGATTTCTCCCCGATCGTTCCTTTGCCACATAGTCTTTCCTCAAGACAAGATCCTAGAACTCTGACCCTTTTGATGTCCAAATAATATGTGCAGAACTCAATGGCCTCCTCCGTTGACCATCCTTCAACCATGCCCCCTTCTAGCCTAAATTTGTTCCTAACATACCTCCTAAAAACTTTCATTAATCTTTCAAAAGGGAACATCTGATGCAGGTATATTGGGCCAAGGGCTCTAATTTGGTCAACAAGATGAATGAGCAGATGCAATGAGATATCAAAGTATGTTGGTGGGAAATGCATCTCAAGCCTAACGAGAGTTTCGGCTATGTCCCACTGCAGCTGCTCTAGCGTGGACACATCAATGACCTTTTTTGAGATTGCGTTGAAGAACGAGCAAAGCTTTATGATTGGGGCGTGGACCTTTGGGGGGAGGATACCATGTAGGGCAATAGGGAGCAGCTGAGTCATAATGACAGGACAGTCATGGACCTTCATAGGGCCATAGTTGAACTTGAGTTCTCTCATGTTCACTAGCATCTTTGGGTTCACATAGTAGCCCGTCAGGACTTTGAGTTCATTGAAGAAAGAAATAAGCGCATGCTTTTCTTCCTTCTTCAATGTCCATGATGCAACTGGAAGTTTGAACTAGTCATTCTCTAGCTCCATGGGATGCAGCTCCTTCCTGATTCCCAAGTGTTGCATGTCCAGGCATGTGGCTAGTGAATCCTTCGATGTCCCCCCCGGTGTCCATCAAGGTGTTAAGAGTGTTAGCGCACATGTTTTTAGTGATGTGCATGGGATCAAGACAGTGGCGTTCACTCAGAAATGACTAGTAAGGTAGTTTCCAAAAAACTAATTTTTTTCTTCCAAACACTCCCATCAGGCACTGCTACTGCATTGCCCCCCTTCCCAAGGACAACCTCCAGTTGTTGAGTTCTCAAGTATCGCAGGGCCGTCTCGATATTTTGGAGCTAAGCGTTTCTCAATAGTACCGTTGAAATCTTTTCTGTTCCTATGGTAAGGGTGATCCTTAGGTAGGAACCTATGGTGTCCCATATAAACTATCTTTGAGTTATTTGGCAGATTTACTGCATCAGTGTCGTCAAGCACTCGACAAATCCAGTATAGCCTTTTATCTTCTCTCTGGACAACAAACCTTGACTTGGTAGGTCGATGATTGTAGCGATAAGAACTCCCTTGATCATGACATGTTCCTTTTTGTACTTGTCCCAAACATCCGGCACACCCTTTTCAAACATCTTCACTAGTTCATTGATCACTGGTTCCAGAAACACATCGATGTCATTCCTAGGTTGTCTTAGCCCTTGGATCATTAGTGGCATCTGGATGTACGATAGCTTCATACAGACCCAAGGTGGAAGGTTGTATATACAGAGCATCACTAGCCAGGTGCTATGATTAGTTCTAACCTAGTCGAAAGGATTCATCCCATCTGTGCTCAAAGCAAACCAGAGGTGCCTTACCTCTCCATCGATGTCCTTATAGAACATAGTATTGATAGTCCTCCAGTCATGCCCATCGGCGGGGTGCCTCATCATTGTATCTTTCTTACGCTCTTCGCCATGCCAGCACAATAGCTTGGCTGACTTTGCACATGCAAACAGCCTATGCACCCGGGGAGCTATAGGGAAATACCAAACGACCTTTACGGGACCTCCTCTGGTCTTAGTACCCTCATTTGATGGCCCTTCCTTGTACCGTGGAACTTCACACTTTGGGCACTTGTCCAAGTCTTTGTATTTTTCTCCATGGTATAATATGCAATCATTGGAACACGCGTGAATTTTTTTCAACCTCAAGGCCAATGGGGCAGATCATTTGCTTGGCCAAGTATGTCTTTTATGGCAACTCATTTTTTTCTAGGAGCATTTTCCTTATTATACCTAACAACTGATCGAATCCTTTATTGCTCAATCCATTTATCGATTTGAACTCTAATAGCATGATGTCGGATTCTAGTTTGCTCCTTGGACAATCACTATACAATGGTGTTTTGCCATCTTGTCTCATTTTCTCTAGCTTTCTCAGCTGTCTTTCACAAAGACATTCGGTCTCTACATTACATAGCAGCTGAGAAATGCCATCGTTGTCCTCGGTGTCGTCAGCTAGCGTGTTCCTAAACACATTATTAACTGTGGCCATAGGTTCCGTGTTGACACCGAGTTCCTCGTCGACATCATGGATGGCTACGTCAGGCATGTCCACATCATTATCGTTTTCCTGTAGAACATTCACGCCAACCTTGCCATGCATAGTCCATATCGTATAGTTTGGCATGAACCCCCTTGTAATCAAGTGCGATCGTATAGACTCAATTTGACGAAAGTTCCTTTGATTCTTGCAATCTTTGCATGGATAGAAGATAGGGTTCCCATTCCTAGCATGGACTTTGGCATCGGTGATAAACTGGCTGACACCATGCATGTACCACTTGTCCGTTCAGGACAGATGCATTCACTCTCGATCCATCTCTGCACAAAAAATACTGAGATAGTAATTATAAAGAATTAATAAGAAATCGAGCTTCATGAACAACAATTGTAGCTCAAAAGTACCATTTTTGGAAAACATTATTGTACACTAATTATTGAAAAATTGAAATTGGTTGCCTCGGCCCTATAATTTGAAAATCATAGTAAAAAATAATTATTGCACAATAATAAAGAACAACTATTCTACTCTACTTCTAAGAACTAATTATAGCATCACATTCTAACAATGATGATCTTGACCACCATGGAATAATTAGCTAGGAATTTAAATGTGTTCATAGACACCAACCTTTTGGATGATGGATTCACCACAATTTGAGCCTTGCACAAATGTCCAATTGGAAAAGTGCTCTCTAGAATGGAGAAAGACCTAGAATGAGAATCAAGCAATGTAGCCATCAAAACGAAGCTAGTTAAGCAACAAAATCAAAGTAGTGGATGTTTGTTACTAACCTTAAAGCAAAAAGATCAAGCCATTCTTCAAAATCCAAGCGCTAGCTTCATGGTGAAGAGCAGCCGCAACAATGGAGGGAAGGGCCCAAACACACGCCTCTGTTCTCGGGATGGAAGAGAGGAGGAAGAAGAGGACGGCTGCAGCCTTTTTGTGCTGTAGGCTTATCACCGTCAGTTCTTGACTAGAACCGATAGTGATAGAGCCCAATCACTATCGGTTCTTGGCTTAAACCGATAGTGATAAGTGGCCGCCAAAACACTGCCGGTTTAAGCCACAAACTGGCAGTGATGTGGTCCTTCACTGCCGGTTTTAGCCCAGCCCCAATCATTTTCTCATTTTCAAGCTTATAACCGGTAGTGAAGGTACATCACTGCCGGTTCTCACAAATCCGGCAGTGATGAGGCCGACAGTGATGTGCAAATCTGGCGTAGTGGTTCTACCTGTGTTGATGATGTTTGTCACGTCTTTGAATGCAAAGGGTCCTTCTTGTGGAGTCCCCAAATCAGTTCTACCGGTGTTGATGACGTTTGTCACATCTCTGAATGTAGAGGGTCCTTGTGGAGTCCCCAAATCAGTTCTACCTGTGTTGATGATGTTTGTTACGTCTCTGAACGTAGAGGGTCCTTCTTGTGGAGTCCCCAAATCAGTTCTACATGTGTTGATGATGTTTGTTACGTCTCTGAATGCAGAGGGGCCATCTTCTGGGGTCCCCATTAGCGAGCAAGTAAACCTCCACTACACCCAATGTAAACACTGATTAGTGCTATAACTATAACCAACATTATGACAAAAAAAACAAAACAAGCAACCACGAATCCAAGTATTAGTAGGACATTTGGTGTGTACATGTACTACTGATAATCTTTGAAAGGCATCAGAGTTAGTAGGCATAATACATGTGTACACTTGTAATTGGATCAGATCCTAATAAAAATAGTTGCCAGCAAAGCAGAACAAAGCACACAGAACAAGAAGCATATTTCTGGGTTGACAAAAAATTAATTTTCCCATTGACTGGTATGCATAAATTACAAGAGCAAAAACCTGAACATATCAGTAGTGCACATATCTGTTATCATTGACCCTTTTCATCTCAAAACATAGTTAGTGTCCTACTTATAAAACCAGACAATACTGCCACTTCAACCAAAAAGAAAAGAAAAAGGATAATTTTGTGCCTTCTGGAGTGGATGAGAGGTTTTAGACTGCTGACCTACTGCCTGCACTCCACACGTGTTGACGCTGGATGAGATCCGGATCACACACCAGCAAGGGCTAACACGCCCGTGGTCGACAAACGATCTTGAATGCAGCAAGGAACGCAGCGAACAGACAAAACCGATCTAGAGACCGGTTAGACCGATGTTGAGCCCGTCCTTCGCTTGGTAGACTCCCGAACACCTCCTGGGAAGACCCATCGGGGAGGAGCACGTGGAGGTTGTCCTAGGGTCAGCAAGGCCACCTAGAATGCCACCAAATCTCACCGGAAGACATGACAAACAGCAAGGTAGAGAGAGGAAGGGGTAAAAGGGTGTAGTAGATGTGTTTTTGACAATTGGAAGTTGGGATTCTCAATCGGCCATGATCCTCTCATATATATAGAGAGGGGTGGTCTTATCCCAGTAGGAAACAAGTCCAAAACACGTTGTCCAAATTTCCCATGCCCAAAATAGGTCTAAAACCAATTTGGAAACCAAACCGGCTTGGCCTCAGCAGAAAAATCAGCTTAGCTGAGTTGGCTAAGCTGGTTTTCGTGGGCTCCAGGCACTGTGGCCAAGCTGAAATAAGGGGGAGTCGGCTTAGCCGACTTAGGGACTTGGCTAAGCCAACTTGGGTTCTTACAGCGTCATTTAGGTTTGTCAGACTTCCAATGTCTATCGAAACTTCCGACATGGGGATGACCTCGGGCACCCAGGTGAGTCTTCTCAGGTTCCTCGGAAGTTCTAACATCCATCGGAACTTCTGACCATTGGAACTTCCGACATGGGTCGGAACTTCCGATGCTGGAGCATCTTCCTGAGGGCGTAACTCCTTCAGCCAAACTCTGAATTAGGCGTTCCATATATGTTTTTTGACCATCTCAACGAGAGGAATGCAATGGAGAAGTCTATTTGGCATTTTGACAACTTCACAAAATGGACAATTTTGGTTGTCAACATATGCCCTCTGTTTTTAGGTGAATGAAGTATGAACATGAAAACATAAATAAACCACTAAACAACGACGATGCCCAACTCATCGACTATCTAGCATCTAAGGGCAATGTATACATTGGCCATATTTGTTCTAAGGGCGATACATGTATCGGCCATTGTTTGGAGAGCGTTTTAGGCTTCTTGCCAAACACTTGAAAAATATTTTTTTAAAATCTTCCGTTGATTGTTCTTGGGAGACTATCACCTTGCAACATCTCCATCAGATACAAATTTCCAAATATCACTTTGATCACTCTATAAGGACCTTCCCAAGTCGGTGACCACTTGCCAAACTTATTGCTCTTCATCCCAAGCGGTAATATGGTTTTCCACACTAAATCTCCTACTTGGAATGACTTGCTTTTGACTTTCTTGTTATATGCTTTGGCAACTCAAGCTTTGTCTTTCTCCGTCTCCTTGAGAGCTTTTAATCTTTTATCAGTCACCTCATCAACATTATCCATCATTAAATCATGATACATAACAGCAGATAAATCATTTTGTTTGGCAAGCTTATATGCATCCAAATTCACCTCAATGGGTGACACGTCCTCTTGCCCATATACCAGCTCAAAAGGAGTAACTTTTGTAGCACCATGCCTAGATATATGATGTGCCCATAGAGCTTCAGACAAAACCTCATGCCACTTCCTTAGATTATCCTCAATCTTCTTTTTGATGAGCTTGATCAAAGTCTTATTAATAGACTCAGCTTGGCCATTAGCTTGAGCATAGTATAGAGATGAATTGAGCAAATTGATCTTATATAATTTGGTGAAATCCCTTACCTCCTTAGACACAAATGATTTCCCTTGATCTATAGTTAATGTTTGAGGGATGCCGAATCGATGTATGATATGCTCAGTAATGAACTCAATTACCTCCTTGTGCGTCATATTCTTCAAAGGAACTATCTCAATCCACTTAGTGAAGTAATCCATAGCAACCAAGACAAAGCGATGTCCCTTTAAAGATGGAGGATGAATCTAGCCAATGAAGTCTAGCCCCCAACCACGAAAAAGCCATGGTTTGATGATAGGATGAAGCATAGCAGCAGGCACAAGCCAAATATTCCCAAACCATTGGCACTCTTCACATCCTTTGTAGTAACGAAAGCAATCAACCATCATAGTTGGACAATAAAAACCGGCTCTACGCAATAACCACTTCATCTTCGAGGCCGATTGATGCATACCACAAATACCTTCATGGACCTCTCCCAAAGCAACTCTTGCTTGATCAGTCCCCAAACACTTAAGCAACAAGTCTTCGGCAGTCCTTCAGTAAAGCTAATTATTGTGCAATACAAACTTGAATGCACTCTGCCGAACACTTTTATCAACTTTAGTGCTTCGATCACGTAGATATCTCAATATGGGAGTCCTCCAATCCTCCAAATCGACTGTATCACTGCTGGAGATCAATTGGGGCCGATTTGGGAGTTTCTCAGGCCAGATATCCTAGCTGGCTAGAGGGGAGTCAGACTGGCCAATTGGGGCAGTCGGCTTAGCCGACTGGTTGGCCTGGCCGACTTCTAGAGTCGGCTGAGCAGACTTTGATGCACCTGCACACAAAACAACAAAGTTTTCTTGCATCAGCTTTTCTTTGATGTGAAAATTACACCCACCGATGTCAAAGCTAGATGCTTGTTTAGCTAACATGTTGGCCTTATAATTCTCATGCCTTAGAATGTGTCGAATTCGAAATTTGGCAAAGGATGCAATGATATCAAGGCACATATCAAGATAAGCATTAAGTGATCCCTCTAAGCATTGAAACTCACCAGCTACTTGCTGTACCACTAGCAAGGAATCACCATAGGCCTCAACATGTTTTACCACCATGGAATACAATATTTCCAAGCCGAACATAATAGCTTCATATTTGGCTTGATTGTTAGTGTAATAGTAATTCAATCAGCTTGACATCTCAAATTCAACACCATTAGGAGAGATAATGACTATACCAACACTTTGGCCTTCTTTACAAGCCGATCCATCAAAATAAAGTTTCCATGGGGTAGAAGTAAGGTAATTGATCTCATCTTCTAAATAAATAGCATGCTCAACAATAAAATCAGCAAGGACTTGACCCTTTAATGTTTTTAGTGGCTCAAACGTCAAATCATACTCAATTAATGCATATGCCCATTTGGCAATCCTTCCACAAAGGATTGGCCGATATAACATGTGCTTAATCACATTAGCCTAGCAAGCAACGACACATGTACTAGATAGCAAATAATGTCTCATTTTAGCACAAGAGTAGTACAGTGACAACAATAACTTTTCAATATGGGCGTACCTTGTCTCGGGATCAAGAAGACAACAACCAATATAAGCAATCATATATTCTTTACCATCATCTTCTTGAGTCAAAACAGCCCCAATAATCTTCTCTTCGGCAGCAATATATAATTTGAAAGGAACTCCCCTTTTAGGTGCACGAAGAACCGGTGGCATTGATAAATATTCCTTTATCTTCTCAAATGCCTCTTGTTGCTTTGCCCCCCAAGTATGGGGTAAAAGGAGTAATTTTCCCAGACAAGTTAGCAATAAACCTTCTCAAATAGTTCACCTTTCCAAGAAATTTTTGCAAGTCTTTCTTACATGTAGGTGCCTAAACTTTCTTGATGCTCTCTATTCTCTTAGGATCAATCTCTATGCCTTTATTATGAATAATAAAGTCTAAGAACTTCCTAGCTGATACACCAAAAGCACATTAGAGTGGGTTCATTTTCAATCCATAGCGGTGCATCCTCACAAGCCGATTGGATCACAATATCATCAATATAAACTTCCATGATCACACCAATCAAATCATGAAAGATCAAATTCATAGCACATTGATAGGTAGCACCAGCATTCTTCAACCCAAATGTCATCACAACCCACTCAAAGAGACCAACAAACCCATGACATATGAAGGTCATTTTGGACTTGTCCTCTTCAGCCACGAAAATCTGATTATATATGGCATTATCATCAAGAAAACTAATAACCCGATGTCCTGAAGCATCATTAATAAGCATATCGGCTATAGGCATAGGATATTCATCATTTGGAGTGGCTCTATTCAAATCTCTAAAATCAATGCGAACTCTTATCTTCCCAGAGTCTTTCTTCGCAACTGACATAATATTAGAGACCCACTCTGCATACCTGCATGGCTTAATGAACCCTGCTTCCAACAACCGATTAATCTCCTCTTTAATCTGGTTGTATATTGTAGAGTTAAAGTGGCGGGGGTGTTGTTTATAAGGCCTGAACCCATGTTTGATGGGAAGCTGATGCTCAATAAGCTCTTGGCTTAATCCAGGCATCTCCATATAGTTCCATGCAAAACAATCAGAATATTCTTTGAGAAGTGCAATTAACTCAGCTTTGTAATCAACTTTCAAATTTTGGTTTATTAACATCGGCCTAGGCATAGAGCTATTCCCAATATCAATTTGTGATGTGAGACCTTGGCCCAACTTATCAAGTTCATCAAAGTCATCAATCGCTTCACAAGCATCGGTCTTAGAAGTCTGATACTGCTCAACATGATGTTTTAACCATTCAACATTAGCATCCATTAAAACAATTACAAGATAATATTGAACCTATTGACAATCGGCTTCAAAGAGACATGTACAAAGCCTTCCCTAGTGACACTAATAAACAGAAATCAGAAAGGTCACGACCAGACAAATAAACAATACCATCATGCCCCCAAGCGAAGGAGCATCGGCCGTAGCAACGCAGGCCAATGAATCTGAATGGACAACCTCAACATAATCTCCCACCCACTGAATGAGAAACTAGTGCAAACTAGAAGGGACACACCGATTTGCATTAATCCAATCGCACCCAAGTATTAAATTATAACTACCTTACACCTCTACAACGAAGAAGGTGGTGGCCAAAGTCTTGCTCCCAATGGTGAGCTCCATGGACGCAACTCCTTTGGCCAAAATAGGATCACCTCCTGCAACCCCTCTGATTGTCATGTTGGTCTTGATCAGCTCATCATCTGTGCCACTAAGCTTCTTGTAAAGCGAATATGGCATCTAGTTTACTATCGCCCCGCTATCCACCAACATGTTGTGAACCGGCATC